>NC_089180.1:1763557-1818188 GCF_947507565.1 Oscarella lobularis | reverse complement strand
TCTGTAAACTATCAATTGGGAAGAGACGCCGTGATCGATTTGTAACCAAGTTGAAGGTATTCATTATGGCCGCATACCTCAAGGCTTCCGGTTCGTTTATTAGGCTAGTATAGGGCATCTGTGCCGCTGGACATGCAGCACAGAAAAGCCAGGCATTCCTTAGTTAATTTCTTCATAAATATCGGTCAGTCAAAACGGTCATTGTGACCGATGATGTGGTTTTTATAGATAATTGCCCGATATTACCCGAAGACGAAGCGCAAGAGAATAAATCAGTTATGGTGGAGAGAGAAAAACGAAAAACGCTGGCAGGTCGGTTAGGCGGTATCTATTCTTGTCGCTGGTGTGGTAGTAGTAAGGTAGTTCGTTATTTAGTTTCTTTGAAAATTCACGGCAAAGATTCTTCCAGAAACTTTGCACATTCTTCATGGTGAAATTATTTCCGAACTTTTCGTTTAGTATGCTAAATAGACACTCCACGTCGTCAGTAGATGAAGCACGCGGATGCTCTATTCCTTTTTCTGCTGCCTCTCGGCGTCGGATTTCTTGGTTTTCAATATTTGTTGTTATGGCAATAACCGATTCACGGCTAAATCCCCATGCGTCGCGAACTGGCCTATACGTAAGCAAAGCCATACATTATAAATTGTCATATATGATGTCGTCACTTACTGATTAACTTCCAATAAGCTGAAGTCATACAGAGATTGATGCCAGGGCATCAGTTCGTCCAGCAGCAAGTTTAACATTTCGTGATTGAATTTGCATCGCTGGAGCTGTGTGATCCATCGTCCTTCCGACGACAAATGCCAATTGTAAACGGTGCGGAAAAAAAGGGCTTCAGTTGTGTGATCGTGCTTCTCCATGTAAGCTGCCACTGATCCAGACAAAAGACGTTCTGCCTCTCCGACGTCTTGCTTCCGAGCGCCAATCAATGCTGCGTGGGTAAGGCATGTGTCAGGAGAACGCATGGCATCGCGAAGTAATTCCAACTTCAATTTTCCTCCCGCACCAGCACGCACATGGCTAGCAATTCGCTATTGACACGACGCTAAAACACCGAAATACGGTACGTTGGCGCAATCACCTTTATAATATGGTTGTGATATTCTCTATGATGAAAATAGGTCTTTTTCACGGGGTCAATTTCCGGCACATACATAAAAGTGCGGAACGGCACGCCGTCGTCGTCGTATTGACAGACCAGGGATACTAGACAATAGTATCCCTGGACAGACTAGTCTTTTGTACTCAAGCTGCGCTAATATTGAACGCAGCGTGTCCAGCTCGTCTTCAATCACGTCGTCCTTCATCTATACTACTAAGAGCCGCGGCCATCTTGGATGACCTCAAAACCTTTTCACCTTTTCAACCTTTTCACCTTTTCACCAAATCACTAAGGCTCTTTCGCTGCGCCTTCTACCGCACTCTCTTGCGGTGCAAACATCTCCGGCGATCCGCGCGGAGATGACTGGCTATCTCTTTTTTCTCAGACGACATCGGGCGCTCCCTTATGGGGTGCACAATGTCTGGTGCTTTTGTCTTCATTATGACGTCATACGTAATTTCTATAGTTCAAAGATATTACCATGTTGTGTACACTGCATCTTACCGCCGGACCATGAGTGCATTTGGTATCCAGGTGGTACTGTACTGTCTCTCTTCGCAGAAGTGTTATGGCTGCAATCCATTGCAAACCATTACTAACAGCATGCCAGATAAAATCTAGGGTTTTTTTCGACACAGAGGGATGCACAATTTCGGCTACTACCTCATTTTCCCTTACTAGGAAAAGTGTTATTATAGTCAATAGTCAATGACATCATATAGTTTTACGTTTAGGAGTAAAGATGGAACGGAGCTTGGTAATGCCCAATTTAGCAATTGCACTTCGGACATTAGCTTGTCGGCCTTGTTGAACCGCGACTCCTTAAACTGTTAAACTCTTCGTCAGTGACTAAACCTACGAAGAGAAGTGGAATCAAATTGCAAAGTTTGTATAGCACTCACCGCATACATCGACGGGTCACCATTCTTTCCTTGACGCGATCCGCCAGTCTTCGCATCAGCCCGTCCGAACTGTACTGGCAGTGCATATGGCTTACGTGTCCTCTCCTCTGGGCTAATCATAAAAACTAGGCAGTGAGAAGCGGGCGTTCTCAAAAGACGAGTTGCTCCTTCAACCACTTTTGGACCACATTCGCGAATCTTCACATAAGTAATCAGTATGAATTTTTTCATAGTGACACACCTCTCCAAAAGTAGGCTTTAGATCGACTTCTGCTGTGAGTTGTTTATCAAGAACCAACTTCAGCTGTGTCACTAATTTATTGCACTCCTCTAGCGATGTCTCCAAGTCAGTCTGCATCCACTGATCTTCTCGAACGGCCTTGTCACTCCGCTTTCTTTTACTGCCCCTTTTGGCGATCGTCGTAATTTCTTTAAAAGAAATAGAGATTACGGTCATAAAAAAGATTCGAATAAGACGCACCTTTCTTAAGTCTTCCCATATAATTTGACACTTTTGAAATAAGGAAAGCAACGTCAACGTGTATTGCTTCGTTTGACCGTCGAGACGCAAGCGCCAGATTTTCTATGGTGCTGATGACAGAGATATACATTTCTCGTTCGCTTTGAACGCTATTGTCGTTTAGCGACATCGCCTGCCCAATTACGACGCACGGATTCCTTATTTCACTTGCTCCAAACGGCGTAATATCGTTTATATCTAAGGGATGGGGTGGGCGAGTTTCTGACAAGGTATTAACCGAAAATTGTGGAATACTGAAAAATCTACTGCCAGGTGACGAGATACTTGCAGACAGAGGATTTAATATAGAGGATTCGGTAGGATACTACGGAGCAAGTTTGAAAATGCCGCCTTTCACGCGAGGAAAAAAACAACTCTCTGCGAAGGAAGTTCATTTTGCTCGAAAGCTATCTAATTGTAGAATTCATGTGGAGCGCATAATTTCACAGCTAAAGCAAAAGTACACTGTATTCAGTTCCACTGTGCCCATTGCTGCTATAAAATGTGACGATGACTCTGGGCTTAGCTTAATGGACAAAATTGCTGTCATTGCCTGTGCTTTGTGTAATTGTTGTGCATCTATAGTTCCCACTGTCTAGATATCAATATTTACTGTGTAGATAACAATATTTACTGTCTAGATAACAGTATTTACTTCTCTTTTCTGTTTCCTTTACAACCGCTGCAAAACCATTTACCCTTGGGAATTTTCGCCATACGAATGCAGTCAACGTGGAACCACTGAGTCAGGCAAGTTTTGTTACTGCATTTCACCATCTCGCCTCTTTCAGACTTGCCGCAAAAGCACCATGTACGGACGGCGTCTTTTGTCGTCGTTACCTGTTGTGCTGACTTTCTCCCCGGCTTGGCTCGTGTAAACCACTTAGCAAGGATTTCTGGAAGCAGACATTGCTTAAAAAATGTCGCCGCTTTGTCTATCACGTTTTCTAAAAACTGCTCGTCGACGGACATGCACACGTTCTATACGCAACCCGGATAACAACCGCGCGCCTTTCGAAAAAAAACAAAGAACGCATGAACAATACCCCCAGTTGGCAAAAAACACGTTTCACGGTCTCTTGCATCAATTCCGGACTACGATCAATCGGTTTGTTAAAATATCTCTCTGTCTTAGTAAGTAGACTAGTAGCAGCACCATTATTGACAACTTGCAGAGTGATACAGAAAAGATCAATTATACCCGCACAGTAATATACAAAGTGCCACTAACAACAGGAGCGCCTTGGGTTCCAAACGGTGAGCTGAGCTAGTACTACTTAGGTTGGGATCGGGAGCAAAAGTAGATACGGTAGATGGCGGCATCGACACGGGAAATCCAGGATGTATCAATTCGGGCGGATAGGATATCAATGCAGGTGAATACTTTCTGTTATGCGCGACTCCACTAAGGACCAAATAGTAGCGATGATCACCTTTCGGTTTGATAACCATGGGTGGCAGAAGAGAGCGAGCCGTGTCGAAATCCAACGAATTGGTAATGGTGCCACTTTCGACCACCTGAAGTAAAATCGGATATTAATTTTCATCGCGTGGACGTGCATAATAGGATTCATTGTACCTTGACTTCGTAGTAGTTCTTAGGAGGGGTTACATATTGAGCGCGAAGTCCCTGGCCTCGCTTGAGGTGATGGGCAATATTGAGGAGACTGTGCGTGTTGGGATCGTCAACGGTATCTCGATCAAACAGCACAACATCTGCAAAAAGAAAAATGCACTAATTAAATTCGTTTTCTCGTGATCGCTTACCGACGGCTTCGCTAAAGTTCACCAAGGCGTTATAGGTGAAGAAGAAAACGTTGTTGCGATGAAGATCCAAGTAGTACTCTTCCCAGCAGAGAAAACATTTATCCAAATGCTCTCTTGTCGACGTCAACGTGTCGGCGATGAGAAGACACTCGCTGTTCAGATAGGGCACCGTATGGTCAACGTGACTCGTAATTGACATACGATGATTCCCTAAAAAACGAAGAAAAAATGGTGAAAAAACTCATATTTCCTGCATATCATGTGCTCTTGTACCGTTTTCATTTTCCGACGGAATTGACTCGATCCTATACGGATCGTTTCGTTTCAAGGGAAGCAATCCGCTCGTCGAATGGCCGTAGGAAAGCGCGCGAAAGTGACACGTCGATTTGAACGTCACTTCGACGTCACTATCGCGCGGAAACGCGTTTATGACGATGACTCGCGTGTACGGCGTGCGAGGCGGCGGCGCGACGGGAAGCGGCGGCACAGTCACGTAGTCGGGTCGAAATTTTCCCACTTCGCCGTAAACGCCGATTATAGCGCTGTAATAGCGCGTGCCCTCTTTGGGATTGATGTAGATGGGCGGCGCAAGTGACGGCATGTTCTTGAAATCGTCGATATTAAGCACGGCGTCGTGGGGAACGATCTGAATGAAAATTCCGACGTTTGATTGACGCCGCGTACAAGTGCGACCTATTTTTACTTTGAGTTCGTAAGTGCTGACTGGGAGTTCGGCGTAGTAGGCGTCGAATGAGTCGATGTCCCTGCCAATTCGCTGGAGGCTGTACTGGTCCGTGCCCACTTTGCTCGAATCGAATACCAGCAGTGAGCACGTCTAGATGGAAGACGAGAATTAGTTTTCCTTTTTACGTATTCATGAGCAGACTGGTAGACTCCGCAAAGCCGAAGACACAAGGATCATTTGGGTTCTTGTGCGATATGGATCTCTCTCGCGCGCGTGATCCCTCGCTTCCGCTGGCACATTTTTTTCCTAATCTAACTTCTGTAGTTTCCTAGAGGCCACACAATAAGCCTACGTTTTTTTATGGGACGAGCGTTCGGAGAAAAAGCGAATTACGTTGTACAAAGGACCGCCGATTTGATAAGAGCGGAAATTACTGGGTAGGGCGTGCCGGCCAACCGATTTGCATGCACTTACCAAGGCCCGAATGACTGAATGCGTTGTAGGTGAGCAACCAGAAGTGACCAGGTGTGATTCGATCATCGTGATCCCATATGGAAAACGTGTTGTGAAGCGAACCGCGCTCGTCTGCGGCGACGTCCGTGATGACGAATATGGCGCGCCATTCGTGCCAAAAGTCCACAGTTGTCATGCCATTTAAAATGCCATTTAAACTGCCATAAAAACTGCCATAAAAACTGCCATGGAAACTGCCATTTTAAATGCCATAAAAACTGCCATTTACTGAAACTGCTATGGAAACTGCCATGGAAACTGCCATGGAAACTGCCATAGAAAACTGCCATAGAAACTGCCATGGAAACTGCCATTGAGCAATAGACTTCCACTTCTTTCTCTTTTATTCGGGGTCTTTTAACGCACTACCAATCAAGATGGCAGACGTACAGGCTTTGCGACTAAACCTGTGTCAGCGCATTCTGAGTATATACTTTACATTCTTTAAAATACAAAAGACAAGACTGACGAGGAACTGGCCACGACACTACTGACGGAAAACTCACAAGCTCTTTTGGTTGAATGTGGAAGTCTTCGAGATATGTCGTCGGCGAAGCTATCTTGGAGAGAAGATCTTATCAAAATGCTCACATTCTACTTCTGCGTTGGAAAAATACAAGGCGCTTTAGACCAAATGCGCCAGGGGAAACGCTTGGAGTGCTGTCGTATTTGGAACGACAATCTGACATCCTGAGACCTTTTTTTACATGGTCAGATTCGACTCTCACCGCCGGCAAGTTTACTTCCGCAAATACGCAACATATTTGTAATGTAACTCGTTCATTCTTTCAGAAACACTGCTATGTATATTCCGTGAGGGCAATGTTAGATACACTGACAAGACCGTTAATGCAGCGCTGTGGAAATCGGAGGTGGATACGTGCATGGCTTTCGAGGACTTCTTGGAGTCGTGCGAAGGTAAAAGTAAAGTTTGGTAAATTTGTTTGTTGTTGTTGTCAAAAAGAGTCTGGCTTTTAGAGAATGAAACTGGCGCCTCACTAGAGGATGTCTACATTTTCTGCACCGGTGCTGCACGTCCACCTCCCCTGGGACTAGAAAAAAGTTTGACGCTAAAATTTTCTCACAGCGGAGTCTTTCCAACGGCGTCCACATGCAGCCTCACACTGACTCTTCCAACAGCTTTCCACGACGACCAAGAGAAGTATTTTGAAAATCTTGCCTTAGGATTCAGGAGCAACAACTTCTTTGGTCACGTCTAATTTATTGATTTCTTTGACCTGTTGACTTCGTTTGCCAATAATGTTCTGTTAGCTAGTTGCTTTTTGCATAATTTGACAGCAGTTTTCGATAGTTTAAAGTTTATGGCATCGGTAAAAAGAATAATACAAATTCGAATACACATTGAAGCACTGATTGCATACAAAACTCCATAATATGCTATAAAACTAGCATTTATAGTCGTTCAAAATCGATTTATAGAGTAATGCTATTGGCAAAAAAACGGCAGTATAAATGGTAGTTTTCATGGCAGTTTTCATGGCAGTTTTCATGGCAGTTTTCATGGCAGTTTTCATGGCAGTTTTCATGGCAGTCTCTATGGCAGTTTCCATGGCAGTTTAAATGGCATTTTAAATGGCATTTTCCATGGCAGTTTCCTTAGAAGTTTGAGTAAATGGAGGTTTTTATGGCATTTTCAATGGCAGTTTCCATGGCAGTTTTAATGGCATTTTAAATGGCATTTTAAATGGCATTTTAAATGGCATTTTAAATGGCATGACAACTGTGGACTTTTGGCACGAATGGCGCGCCATAGACGAAGACGTCGGAATTGCGTGGTATGTGCGTCACGCTTCCCGAGACGTTCGCAGCGTACGACTCTAGAACCAACAGGAAAAAAAACGACTTACTGCGTCACGCCTCCTTCGAGCGAGCTAGCCAATCAGAACGCGCCTACGTGGGCGCGAGGGAAATGCTTCGTTTGACCCCGCGTTACCTGGCCACCGGTTTGTGCAAAACGGTTGCCATTTCATAAGCATCAAAAGGATCGCTATGTCTAATCGGATTACGAGCGGTCACAATTCCTGCTATTAGGCCGTATCTCCGGCAGCCAATCTAGAGTTACAGCACCACTACTCTGCACGCCCTACTTTGCGGAGGTGCCAAACAACTGCAATACTGTTACTCTCTTCGGAAGAGAAAATAGTCGGGCGCCGCCACCGTCTAACTCTCTTTTGCGTATCTACAGTGCTTATCAGCATAAATGGGAATCACGTGGTAGTGTGTGTTTATTGCGCGTAGTTTAAATTTGGTTGAGTTTTTCGTATCCCTACAAAAAGTAGTAGCTCCGGAAGGCTTTTCTCTACCTACCGCCAAATTATTTAGTTGCGTCTCGCTTCTCGCAGTGATATACATGTACGTTCAATCATGCGCGAGACTAAGGCTCGCTCGGTTTGTCGCAAAAATTTTATTCACTCTGTACTATTTCCCGCACCTTTACCCTTGAATTGCTAATCGATGTAAACCAAACGTTTTCATCGTTTTAGATTTTTAATTTATTCCTTCTTTTGCGACAAAAATGCGTGGGTGAGGCCCCCAGTTAACAAACCAGCGCTATTGTGACGACACGAATTTCAGTACACTAATTGGTCAAAACAAAGCGACTAGAGGCTTCTACGCCATTATTATCATGTAAAGAAACTCCTAACCATTCGAGGGATATGCAGTATGAAGCTATATGCGGCTTTAAATTACTGAGCTAGAGCGCGCTAACTGATTTATCACTTATGCTGATAAGCACTGTAGTCAGGCGGGTGAAACAGTAAAAGTGCGCGAGGTTTGTCAACAAAGAGCTCGCCGCGAACGCAGGGGTGGAGGAAATTAGGGGACACGCGGAGGATGCATGCATGCCGCTTACCGTTTACCACCGAAACTCGATAGAAGTCGGTCAGCTTGAGAGACGATTCGACTTCGACCGTACGCACGTCTCCGTAGCTCATGTCGTCGAACGACGCCAGCGGTAGACGAAGCGACACATCGCTTTCGCTGATGTACGCGTTCGTGACGTGAAAGTGCGTCGATTTCGACTGATTGACGAACGCCTGACTATTTGCCGTTCCCGTTCGTTTCGATCGCGTCGGTTTGATCGAGCCGACGTCGTGGACCACGAGGTTCTTGACATTTCCATTTCGCGAGCTGGCAACGGGAACGGCGATGGCGATCGTCGTCGCAAATAGGAGACAGAGAACGACGCCCGATACTATCGTGTGCATCGTGCAAGGAGAGCGCTTGAATTGATACACTCAGCGTCGCGCGTCAAGTGCAAAAAAGGGTTGGGCTTTCGCGGCTTTTAGGTGACGTTGCGCGGCGGAGGTAGTCTGGCGTAGCCAGACCTCTCTTTGGAGGGGGTCTGGGGAACTTCTTTGATCTTCTTGTGTGCCGCGCGTAGGAGTGACATGATGTCATGCAGATCGGACAATCCAATAAGTAGCGGTTCCAATGCTGGCTAAAATGGCAGCTGGCGAATCGTTGCGTGCAGATCGAACGAGCCCTACCCATTGCTAACCCGCTGCGTCTTTCAGTGGCAAGCGAACGAATGGCGTCACTCTACAGTACAGTGTGATTGCTTATTGGATTGTCAAACCTGGGTGACATATATGGTGACGTCAAGGAGTTACCGTATATGGTCAACATTCCATATATGGTCCCCCGGAATCCAGGGGAAGCGGCACACAAGAAGAAAGAAGTTCCCCAGACCTTTTCCCCTTGGTGAGAGTTAATATCACCAAGGGAGAAGGGTCTAGCTACGCGATATCAGCGAGTGTATCAGCGTCGTTCGCCTCGGGGCACCATTTCTTAGCGCGCGGTAGAGAGGACGGTCACTACCTAGAAATTTGGCAAATAGACCCCATACGCGCGAAGAAAACATCGAAAAACGAGTATCACTACAGCTACAGAATGATGATGCGAGACGACGACTTCAACGTCCTCCTCCGCGGCAAAAAGCTTTCTCACCAGTACTTCGTAGATATGTATGCGAAAATCGAAGCTCAGAGACTGAACTACTTTCGCTACAATCAAAAAACTATCCGGGTTGAAGATTACTGTCATCTTATCAAGGAGGAATCCAAGCACGATTGTCTAGACGCAGCATGCCAATAGACAACAGATGGGTCGTTCCATACAATCCTTATCTGCTACGCACCTTCCAGTGCCATCTTAACGTCGAAATTTGCAGCTCTGTCAAAGGAGTCAAGTACATCTGTAAATACATCAACAAAGGTCAAGACATGGCTGTTTTTGGCGTGCGTGACCAAGATAGAAACGATGAAATCAAGTGCTTTCAGGCGGCCAGGTACATTAGCACCAACGAAGCAATCTGGCGAATCTTCTCCTTCTCAATTCACGATCACTCTCCCACAGTGCAAAAACTTCACGTTCACCTGGAAAATGGACAAAGAGTTTATTTTACTCCGCAAACAGCAGAAGACCAAGCAGAAGAGCCACCGCACACAACGCTCACGCGATTTTTTGAATTATGTTCCAAAGACGGTTTTGCCCGAACTCTGCTGTACAACGAACTGCCCAAATATTACGTTTGGAAAAACAAAAACTGGAAACGAAGAGAGCGCGGAACACCGGTTCTAAACTACGCCGGCGTCAAAAAATCCGATGCGATTGGACGCGTCTACACCGTGCACCCGAACAACAGGGAATGCTATCACCTACGCCTTCTCCTACACGTAGTCCGAGGACCGACGTCTTTCCAAGACCTCAAAACCGTCGACGGTGACGTTTGCGCTACCTACAAGGAAGCGTGCCAACGAATGGAATCCGACGCTCATTTGGATCAAGCTCTTGCAGAAGCTGCACTGCCCCCGATAGGTCTCATCCCGCATCATCTACCGATCTACCCAGAGAAGTCGCACTCGAATACGCCTATGACAGAGATGAATTACAGCAAATGGTAGATCACAGAACACCCCTTCTCACACTAGACCAGCGAACAGCCTACGACGCAATTCTGCAACTCGCTCGAGACGAAACAGGAAGCATCGTCTTCCTCGACGCCCCCGGAGGAACAGGAAAAACGTTTCTTCTCAATTTACTCCTAGCGAAAATTCGACTGCAAGGCGACATAGCAATTGCAGTAGCCTCATCAGGAATAGCAGCAACACTTCTATCAGGCGGAAAAACGGCGCATTCCACTTTTAAACTACCGCTAAATTTACATAACACCGATCGGCCCACTTGCAACATAAAGAGAGGTACTGCAAGAGCCGAACTACTTCGACGTGCTAAGATTATAGTCTGGGACGAATGCACGATGTCTCACAAGCAAGCTCTAGAAGCGCTGAACAGAACACTCCAAGACCTGCAACACAATGATATTTTGGTGCTTGCAGGTGACTTCCGACAAACACTTCCCATAATTGATCGTGGAACCCGAGCCGACGAAATCAGTGCCTGCTTGAAATCTTCCAAAGTCCTCTGGCCTTACGTTAAAACGTTTCATCTTGAAAAGAACATGCGAGTTCACAGATTTCACGACGTTCGTGCAGGTCAATACGCTGATCTCCTCCTTCGAATAGGAGACGGAAAAATTCCACCTAACCCCGCTAACGGCCTTATCAAAATACCCTGCGGAAATCTGGTCGACACCCTAGAAAAGCTCCAAGACAGCGTCTTTCCCGATGTTTCCCAGAATTTTTTCGACGTCGATTGGCTTTCCGAACGTGCAATTTTAGCACCTACGAATCAAAGCGTTCACTTGATCAACGAATCTCTCTTAGACCAAATACCAACCGAAGAGCAAGTCTACCTATCCATAGATACCACTACCGAAATCGACGACGCCGTTCAATATCCAACGGAATTCCTCAATTCTCTGACTCCTACGGGTATGCCACCCCACAGACTCCGACTTAAAATCGGCACACCCATACTCCTTCTAAGAAACCTCGATCCCCCTAAACTCTGCAATGGAACCAAACTAATTGTCAGACGACTTCGCCGCTACATCATCGAAGCCGAAATAGCCATGGGACAATATCGGGGAGAGACAATTTTTATTCCAAGAATTCCTCTCATTCCCTCCGACACCACCATACCTTTCAAGCGCCTACAATTTCCTGTCCGTTCCTCCTTTGCCATGACTATTAATAAATCCCAAGGGCAAACACTCAAAACGGTAGGCCTCTTCCTCACTACCCCCTGTTTCTCTCACGGGCAATTCTACGTTGCCTGCTCCAGAGTAAGCAGCCCCAACAATATCCACATTCTCTCCGAATCAGATGAAACAGCGAATGTTGTTTATACCGAAGTTCTACTCTAAAAAATTACACCACCCTTCACCATACCACTGTAACCAGCAACCACGTGCAATAGCACCCCCCAACATTTTTGGGCCACGTCGCGTGTGTACCTCCCCGTTGGTGTGGCCTGGGTAACGCCGAAACACACGCATATCATCCCTACTTATGGAGCCGACCACCAGAGTTGTACGGGTGGAGCCCGTATAACAGCGGAGGGAGGCTCTCTCAAACGTGATCTTAGGGCCGGAAGTGTCTGTCTGTATGTACGTCTGTTCGGTACAGTATTGTGACGTCACATAGGAAACCCTTACTTTGTAAAGCGCATGCGCGAAATGGGGCCCAAAACGGTGACCCGAAAAAGGCGATTTACGGTGCGAATAAAGCGTTTTTTCTTTCATAAACAGAAGAAATGCTTAGAAACCCCTGTAACAAATTGTTCGGTGGTATTTTCCTTTTTATAAATGCGCTGAGAAGGCGAAACGACGGTTTTGATTGTCACACTCTGACGTCACAATCAAAAGTATCCACTTATGTACAGTATGTGGGTGGGGGCATGGCGGACTTTCAAACGCGCATGCTCCGTTGCTAGGGGTACTTCGCGGATTGTAGCGTTCTATAACGTCGCCGATTCACCCTTTTCGCGTTCGAATTGAGAATTTCTGAGAGTCGGAAAGGTGATGGGACTTCATTTTGGGAGCTTCTGGTTCATCGATTCCGCGTTTCGTTTAGCAGACGAAAAGTTGGAATCGCCACCCAAACTCTCGTAGCTGCGGAAAGTTCTAGGGACGCATTTTGAACTACTGAAAGAGCCATTCATATAATTTCGTTTCCTAGGCAGAGTAAGAATGAAGAACAAATTGCTTTGGTGTAAGGGGCCCCTTTCTCGACTCTATTAGCGGCTTTTAGAAAAGCCGGGCTTTCAGATGTGAGGTAAGCCTATTATTTAATGCTTGCAAAGGTGACTTGATTACAAGCGAGGAGACGCAGATGTACCTAAATAGCCTTCAATAAAATCATTTTCAATTTTGCGCAAAGGTGACCCAATACTTACTGTGGCCAGCTCCTCAGAAAATAATTAAGAGAAGGAGTAGCTGTGGTCAGATGCCGCCTGTGCTCTTCGCTCTTCCCTTATGCGATCCTTCTGTCTCGCCGAAACGAATTCAGGCCTCAAGGCAGACGGAGGCAGGTCTTTCAGTCGCGCAGACAAATTCTGTCTAAATTCAGCGGTCGTGTACCACTCCGCTTGCTCTTCTGCAGCGTCTTCTTCTTCATCGTTGTCTTGCTCGCCGCCTGGCTGTTCTTCCTCTTCATCTGCTTCTGCAGAGATGCTCTTATTGAATGCTTTTGCAAGTCTCTTTATACAATCTAGTATGTAAGGCTGGCAGTAGCGGCACCCGTTTTCATGCAAGCACGCATCATGAAATGAGTGCCCACAGCTGAGCAAAACAACGGTGTCGTCATCCTGGGTACAGTCTTTGAAATCGCAGAGGAAGTCTTGGGAGGGAATTTCGCCTGCAGCTCCTCGAATTTTGTCACTAGGTACTCTGCAGATTTTCCGGCCAGAATAGTGACGCTTTGCTTGTTCGTTTTTTTTAGGCGGATCAGTTAGAAAATTTGATGAAAATTCGTGATCAAAACCGTTCGCACTGATGACTTGAGCGAATTCAATAATCTGCTCTGCTGATGACCACGACGGGCACTGCATTCGCAGCAGCGAATGAAATGTCTCGACTTTTTTCTCAGAGAATACATTCATATAGGAAGAGAACGTCGTCTTCCACTCAGGTATAACTGCCTCCCGGTAAATGTTATCGCTAATTACACCTAACATCGCTTTGTTGTAATTGTGTCGCTGTTGCACAATGAACATAATAGCCAGATGTAGAGTTGCATTCTGCCACAATGAGTAGCGACATCCTCGGTGTATTGTGCTGTAGTAGTAGAACACAAGAGGCAGAAGCTCGTCCAGTAATTGTCTCATTGCTAGAAACTCCGTATCTTTGCAAACGCCGAAGATTCCGAGAACGTCGTCTCTCACGGTAAGCCAACCTCCGAAGAGGCAAGCAATTAGCGTTGCCATTCGGTGGAATCTTGGTTTTCGTGGTAACATTTTCCTTCTCCCAAATAGATGTTTGTACAAATCTAAAGTTGAGTGTAATGTTAGGCTTAGATTCTGAGCAAAAAGTTTGCTAACCTGAGAAGATGGGGTAGTGAAGGGAAAAAAGATTTTCCATTGCATTAAGGAAAATGTGAAATGGTCCCAACATAGGGAGGAGGGAAACAATAGGTGATCTTTCATCTTTGCACTAAAATTTGCAGTGTTAAGCCGTATTATCTCAATTGTTTTGTACATTACCTGAGCAATAAGTTTTTTTAGAAAATAAAATGTTGGATAATCTCCAGCGGCAGGCAAAATGCATTGGCTCAGGTACCTAAAAGATTTTTTATTTGTAACCAGTGTTGCTTGTCTATAGTCTTACATTTTTAAGGCTGGATACAATTCAAGAACATTTTCAATAACGTCTTTATAATTTCTCAAGGACTTGAGCTGTTGCTCCTGTTCGCTTAGAAGGCAGCAGCTTTTTAAGCTGTCAAGATCCTTTTGGTTTGGAGTTACGTAGCATCTACAGCGGTGATTTTAAAATGAGTAAATTGAGCTAAATAACTAGAATAAAATGAACCTCTGATTTTCCAAAGACTTGTATATGTTGTCTGTATCAAGTTGTCTAAACGACAATGGTAAATCCGCCAACCAAGTTGAAGCTAGAACTGCGGAGAAGCGCTCAGAGAAGAAATTAGTAAGATGGCTGATTGCTATTCCTCCTCTGCAGGACGTGTCTTCCGGATAGAAATGGATTGAAGCGCTTTGAAGAGGAAGACTTTCCAAGGTAGAATGAACATCAATTATTGCTGTTGCAAAGTGGAGCGCTTTTGATGTCTCTGCAGATGTTGGACGTGGAATTGTATGAACGCTGTGAAAGTCGTCCACAATCAGCACTGCCAAATGCCCGTCTTTTCCAGCTTCGTCCAGCCGATCGTTTACCTAGAAAAGGTGCCCTTGGGCATATAATTTTATTTCAGAAAGTTTAGAAACGAATACCAGCGGCCTGTTGGCGCTTGATAGTTTTCTTCGATGAATAGTTGTTGGATGGTCACATATTCCCAGGCGTCTTCCGCACTCTAAAGCCGCTTCAGAACAGCCAGACAGCGACAAATGAAGACCGACATCACTAGCAAATGTTGTATTTTGCTGAGGAAGGTAGTTTGCATGGTTAAATATAGGTGAGTCACTAATTTACGTACTTGATTTCTAAGGTAGGCTAATCGATGAAGTTCTCCGACCACTCGACTGCGCCGAAGGCCTGTTCTTCTTTCTGAGTCTACAGTGGCGGAGTAATGGCTTTTTATCGATTTTTCAATAATATTGAACAGCCCTGGTGAATTCGTCTCGCAAAAAGACTCCATTTCGTCAGCATTATAGAGCTTTCCGCGCTCAGGAACGTGCAGTCGATACGCTTCTTGAAAAGACTTTATCAGTTCCGGAAACGATTCTAAAATTTATTCAAATGTATTTGAAAAACGCAGAAGAGCTAGCTAGCTAAACAACCTTTTTTTAATTTTTCGTTTTCTATCTTTAGGGTCGACGCTTCATTGCTGGCTGCCGTAAGCTGGCTTGTCAGACGATCTGAATTTTCCAACTGCTCCAAGTGAGTGCAGGCAATAAAACAGAATTTACCGTTTTCTGCTTCAGCCATTTCCAGATTGCTTGTAAGGTTTGTTACGTCGTGTTTCAGCGTCGCTAAATCAAGGCTATCTCGCGATGTTACAAATTAAGGTATATCTGCACCGAGATAAGACTTGGCAGCCGCGGCCTCTTCCTGGAATGCGTCTCTCTCAAACATTAGCTGCTGCAATTGGACAGACGCCGCGAAAAGTTGCTCCTGCATGGTTTCGAGCAAGTTCTACTAGTGAGAACGATAGAATTCCTAAATGTACATATATATACGAGTAAATATGACTTCAGATTCTCTCTGGGTTCCTGCCCCCGGTTCTTCGGCTTCAGGTAAATTCTATATAGACAAACTTTATAGTCGGCGCATATTATACTGCCGCTATATGACGCGAACTTCAGCCTGAGACTCAATCGCCGAGCGTTTCGCAGGCGGGCGATACAAGGGATGGGCGGTGACTTGTTCCATAGAATCGATGGTCTCTAAATGGCTTCGACAGAGGAACGCGGCGGGCTGACCAACGATGTCGTCGAGAACGGCGAAGAGGCGCTCGGGACAAGCGCGTAGGGAACCACGGCACCTAGCAGAATCGAAAAGAACGCAGCATTTATTGGATGTACCTTTAGCGATCCTGTAGTGCTCTAGGCAAAGAGCGACGTCGTCTACGAATCCGCATTCGCGACTTCTTCGTCCCGAAAAGGACGTGGTCCTCCCAAAGCACAGGCGACGAGCACGAGTGCCAGGAAGGTCGGAGTAAAAGCATGGGAGATCAGTTTGCATAGCGTAAGACAGCTGAGAGCGAGTCAATCGAGCAGGCGTATGCGCGGATCAAGGTCAGCTGAAATGCATTTTATCGACCGTTAGAGCCGTTTTTTTGAATGTATCGAGGCTCCGATCGCTACGCGTAAGCGCAAAGCGTACATAAATGTAGCAGACTTCGTTATCTCTACTATCTGAGAATGGCAGCCCAACTTCCGACGCGTAGTACTCAATTGACGTCCTCTCGAAAAAAAAACGCGTGGATCTCATATGAAAGAAAATTTATTGAAGTCTGGATATGCGAAAGTATGAGCTTATCCGGTTCGAATTGACCTTATCCGAGGCCATTTTCTGTGGGTGGGTCTTAATAGAATACACACAGTCGCGCTATTGGCCCATTGGCCATTGTTAGCAGAGCATGCGCGTTTGAAAGTCCGCCCTGCCCGTACATACAGACAGACACTTCCGGCCCTAAGATCACGTTTGAGAGAGCCTCCCTCCGCCGTTATACGGGCTCCACCCGTACAACTCTGGTGGTCGGCTCCATTAGTTTAGCAGATGAGAAGCATCGCCCTGTTTTTTTTAAAAGGCGCCAGACGAGTTTCGCAGTTTGGACTGTCGTTTCGTATGCGGACACATACAAGACGGGCTGCGGATTTTTAGGCTGGTCGAGGTGTACTCGATACAGGTGACGCATCGCGTTGTTGCGATTTGTGACGTGGGCGTATTTACGTTCCTCTTTCCCGTTATTAGACGAGCGTATAAAAGAGAACTCAAGACGTTCTACAAAACGACGTATTTTACTGCCTACCGATGCTGTAGTGGTTGGCAGGAATTGAGTGGACAATGCATTATACGTGAGAGGAGGAAGCGCGTAGGTATAGGGCCTTTCTTTATTTATTTCGTGCAGCTATGTGTAATCAAGCGTGTCAAAACGGAGGAGCATGTATAAAACCCAACACTTGCTCGTGTGCGTCTGGCTGGGGAGGACCTACGTGCAGTGTCGGTAAGATTGTGTTGTTACTGACACAACCATGTTCCGGTTACATATTTATCTTTTCTATGTTTTCTCTTTCCGTAGCCTGTGTCCACTCGTATGGACGTGGCTGCACTCTCCCGTGTTACTGTGTCAATCACGGACAGTGTAGTCGATACACGGGAGCGTGCACGTGTACTGCTCCAGGATTTTTTGGTATTTACTGCGAACGATCGTGCAATTTTGGATTTTACGGCGTGAATTGCGCGAAAAAGTGCGACTACTGCACTAATGGAGCTGGCTGCGATTCAATCACCGGATCGTGTCAGTGTTTAGCCGGTTACAAAGGAACATAGTAAAGAATGCCATCTTGTTTATATATTTTGATATATCGTTGTTTCTAAAGTTGTCAGGAAACGTGCTTGCCTGGCACGTATGGTCCTGGCTGTACGGTCGTGTGCCTGCAAAAATTCTCGCGGGGCCTGCGATAGCAAAACGGGCGTGTGTCCATGCCTACCTGGATGGAAGGTAAAGAGGTTGCGTGAGAACGTGATTGAGTTAATTGCGTTCGAAGGAAAATCTATGTAACGTTAAATGCGACGCTGGATCATTTGGCCAGGATTGCTCGAGTGCGTGCACGTGTCTCAACGGAGCGACGTGTGACCACGTTAGAGGAGATTGTACGTGTGCTCCGGGTTTTGAAGGGAAAAGGTGAATTTAGATCATTCAAAGTAGCAATTAGAAGCAAGACGTCTTTTAGATGTGAAAATCTCTGTCAGTCTGGCCGTTATGGATTGAATTGTCAAGGCACCTGCAGATGCCAAAATAACGCCACGTGTTCTCACACCGACGGTTCTTGCCATTGCACAGCTGGATGGAGAGGAGAACTATGCATGTGACCAGCAGTGTGCAAACAATATGTTTGGCCAAAACTGTCTATCATCCTGCACATGCCAAAATAACGCCACGTGCAATCCGTTCACAGGCAACTGCAAGTGTCCAGCTGGCTTCAGAGGTAACGATTGTCAGCTGGGATGCTCGCCGGGAACGTCTCCATGGATCAACCGGCAGTCATGCATGGCCTTTTAAATGCGGTCCCTAACTTAATAAGGGAGGCATTTGCCAAAGAGCAAGCGCCTGAAATTTCTCTTAGTGAAGTAACCCACCGTTTGGGTGAATCAGCGAGGGAATATGCAAACGGTCGAGTGACGACGATCATCATTGACGGGGTCAACAAACTCGTCCCTCTTCTTCCGTCTGATCTTCGAGGGCCGGAGGAACTTCGCAAGTTACTTGATACACTGTAAAAACAGAACTCACTTGAACGCGATTTTGGCGTTAGCTCAGCACCGAACGGATATAACCCTCAAAGTGTTTCGAAAGGCTGGGCCGTTTGTGTTACGCTAACACCAAATTTGGTTCAGTGTAGCGCAAATGAATGCATGCATGATCAAAGTTGGGGCGGGATGTTCTGCAAATACAGTACTTGAAAGGACGGTTTGCGTTGTCCCTTAGTATCATAATTGAGTTTCAACTAAACGCTTTCTCCGTGAACGGTAAAGACAGTCAAATAATTTTTGCCCTTTTCTGACGAGTTCCGATTGAACACCAAGAGAATATCGCATCCGTTGAGTTGGTAGGCGCGGCTTTACTATTCGGTGACAATGCACGAAAAATTTGCTTGGCTAGAAGGTAGTTACTAAAATATTTGGCTTATGAGCTTGCGCAGATTGGCACTGAACCTCGTGCAAAGGTGTGACATAGTTCGCCATCGGAGCTCCTTACAACTGTAAGATATACTGCGTGCATGCTCTCCGAACGGCGATACTTGGTACCTTTTTGATATATCTACCGTCCAAGTTTCTTTTCTAATCGTTCTACGCGTCCCGAGTTACATGATTAGGCAAAAGTAGCGTTTACAGCGCTCATGTCACTAATACGCGTGCCTAATGGTCTGTAAGAGCGTCCGATCTAACCCGTTTGCCTGGCTGTGACGTGGCGGATCGCTCCAGCGGACCAAAAAAGGTTTTCTTACACCTTAGTTCACGCATGCCGCATGCTAATTCGGCTTCTGGAGCCTCCGATCTAACCCGTCTGCCTGGCTGTGACGTGGCGGATCGCTCCAGAGGGCCAAAGAAACACTTGCTGTTTTGTGTGGGCATACCCCATGCTAGTTAGGCTACTGGAGCATCCGATCTAACCCGTCTGCTTGGCTGTTATGGCGCTACAACAGGGTCAAAATGAATGAATGAATGAATGAATGAATGAATGAATGAATGAATGAATGAATGAATGATACGAATGAATGAATGAATGAATGAATGAATGATACGAATGAATGAATGAATGAATGAATGAATGAATGAATGAATGATACGAATGAATGAATGAATGAATGAATGAATGAATGAATGAATGAATGAATGAATAAATGATACGAATGAATGAATGAATGAATGAATGAATGAATGAATGAATGATACGAATGAATGAATGAATGAATGAATGAATGAATGATACGAATGAATGAATGAATGAATGAATGAATGAATGAATGAATGAATGAATGAATGATACGAATGATACGAATGAATGAATGAATGATACGAATGATACGAATGAATGAATGAATGAATGAATGAATGAATGAATGAATGAATGAATGAATGAATGAATGAATGAATGATACGAATGAATGAATGAATGAATGAATGAATGAATGAATGAATGAATGAATGATACGAATGAATGAATGAATGAATGAATGAATGAATGAATGAATGAATGAATAAATGAATGAATGATACGAATGAATGAATGAATGAATGAATGAATGAATGAATGAATGAATGAATGAATGAATGAATGAATGAATGAATGAATGAATGAATGAATGAATGAATGAATGAATGAATGAATGAATGAATGAATGAATGAATGAATGAATGAATGAATGAATGAATGAATGAATGAATGAATGAATGAATGAATGAATGAATGAATGAATGAATGAATGAATGAATGAATGAATGAATGATACGAATGAATGAATGAATCCTGTCGTTAATTCTACCTAGCGGACAGCTCGCTGTTTCTCTGATACATGGCATGCAATACACGAGAGCATCGCCCTATGCAATCTTTTGCGTTTCCCCGTCAGGTTTCTGGCACTTTTACTCCTACGTGGGTCCCGCTGACATTTTGATTCTGTGCGGAACAGTTATGTCTGTTTACGTTATGGTCAAACTGAGTCAGGTGAGAAAGAAACTCTTCTAAACTATTGAAACGCCATAACGCTTCTCCTACAAAGGCTAAGAAAACGAGCGTTTGCCATCTATCTGTTGGAAAACGGCAAGAAGTCGCCGAAGCGTATGCGCTCGTTCAAAAGAGCTAGGTTCCTGCTCCTGTCTATACTTATTCCCCTGATTTTCGCCTGATCGGCGCTACAATTACAATTTACGGCCACGGTTTTTCGACAGGTTTAGCCTCCTGCATAGGCAGAAATAACGGGACAAACCTAAGTGAATGCATTTTAAAGCTCGCGGAAAAAGCCGGCTGGCCCGTCTCCTTGCTCTTTAATTTCGTCGTAAGCGACATCGTTTCAATTGCCTTCGTCGCTTATTGCCTTCTTCCAAGAGCCGTCTGGTCACAGTTGTGGAGAAAATGTAGAAGAAGACAAATCGCCGAACAAAGCTGCGATACGTCGACGGGACTTGAACATCCGAGTGCTACAACGCCCCTTTTTCCGTCTTCAACGACTTTGGAAGATGCTTTATTTAGTGAAACTGACTAGTCGCCGTAAAGACGCAGGAATTGGAGATCTAGCATGCAATCGCTTCGCTAGGTGTTGGTGTTTGAGATTGATGTAGTTGCATGTGCCAGCTGCATGCTAGAAATGAGAGCGACAAACCCAATCGAATTCCTCTTTTCTGTCTCTTGCATAGCCATAGGTTTTCCACAGCAAGACTTAATTGGACAGCTGAAGCTTACGCTCCTAATCAATTTGCTTGCTGTTCTTGTCTGTCTCACTCTGGGCAGTCTACTAGTGGCGCTTCGTTTCACCTGTTCGACGCCGTGCATGGCGATAGCGGAGACGATCGCGCAGTGATTTCGAGTGAGAAAACAGCGAAGGAGACGGGTTGGAAGTTACTGTGATGTCCACCCGCAAATACGCACAGACCTTGAAACCGGAAAAGGGGATTTTCCTAGACATTTATCGTCACCACAAGGCAGAGCAGTACATCATTGATTTCATGGAGACGAGACTTGAAAAAGATACTTAGCGCCGACGCGACTCTGATCGGCGAGACTTACACTGCGTGCTTGATTAGGCAGTATGCTGGGGACAGAAATATGTGCGCTCGTGTTGTCATGTCTTACTGTGATTGTTGCAATCTTGGCTGTCTGTCCTATGCCTATGTCAATAAAATGAGCATCAGACGAATGCTTCTCGAGCCTAAATTTGCACCGCAGGGATAAACCGTTGATCGCAGAGTGGCCCAAAAACTCGAAAATGAGAATTGAGCTAATAATAGCTGGTTGCCATGGCTACCAGAGCTCCCGAAAGAGAAGAACTTAAGAACGTGGTCGCACGATGCATTGTCTTCTCAAACTGAAGAAGTTTAGACGCTTTCCGAATAGCAAATACCCGTCTCTGACGTGCATTTGCTTTCGGAGCCTGTTGAAACAAAATATCTCCGAAGTAAGGCTCAGAGGACGACGTACTGATAGGATGCCACCCCAACGAGTAGACAATGTGTCGTACGAAGATCGGTTGTCAAGAAAATGCAGATCGGACCGCGCCGGGGATCCAAACGAAGGCGAGACTAGACGGACCACTCGCAACGCCGTCATCTATACTACTAAGAGCGGCGGCCATCTTGGATGACGTCAGAACCTTTCGTTAAAATCACTAAGGCTTATTCGCTGCGCCTTCTATCGCACTCTCTTGCGGCGCAAGCATCTCCGACGATCCGCGCGGAGATGACTGGCCATCTCTTTTTCTCAGACGACATCGGGCGCTCCCTTATGGAGTGCACAATGTCTGGTGCTTTTGTCTTCATTATGACGTCATACGGCACCACGCTCTCTGAATTGTGTGCCTTTAAAGGAGGGGCCAGTAGACACACGCTGCGCCTTATTTTACACCGCAATAACGTGACTCGACTTGATGGCATGGCGCATCATATCACTGTTACGTTTTCACGCCACTGAGAGGACGGTGTACAGATAGGCTGCTACCCTAGCGAGAAGAAAATGAGTCGTACGAAGATCGGTTGTCAAAAAAAATGCAGTCGGGCCTCCAAACGAAGGCCAGAATCCACGGACGCACGACGTCATTGAGCATACGGGCATCACGAGCCTAAATTTGTTTTGAACAGTCTTCTCTGGAGCCGTGCTGGCTGCTGTTAGGCACCAGCCGTGCGATGAACTAGGCAGCGGGGCTCTCTTTCACTCTGCTTATTGCAGGGCGCCTCCTCGTCGAAAAAAGCCTGCTCACGTGCTCAGCTACTCGACACGGAGCTCTTTCAGCGTTAGCATTCGAAAATCCGGCGCGAACGTCGACGAGTCGAAGCTGAAGTGGAAACCAAGCTCAACTGAACACGGCATCTTTCCTAAGTCGCGAACAATACCCAGCGAGCTCGCACCTAATGGCATTCTGGCCCCGCTTGAATTTCTGCACGGCGTTCTCGACGAACGCCCTATCGATTTGCCACGCGATCGGCCAGGAGATCGAACGCATCGAACGCTCCCATCGATACGTCATCGCGCCACACGAACCGTTCAGCGACGACGAAACGCGACGAATCGCGCGCTCTCTACACGATCGCATGACCGAATGCCGCTACATGACCCCCCGATCACCGACTTCACCCCGAAGAAAAAAGAAAGGGGGCCCCCGTCGGGAAAAATCGACGTTTTCGCCGAAGGACGCGACGCATTGGAAGCGGCCAATCGTCAAATGGGTCTCGCCTTCGACGAATGGGATTTGAATCACGTCGAAAAGGATACGTATCACCACACGTTCTTCGAAACGCTCGGAAATTAGTCAATTGGCAATTATTTCAAGGTGAACTAATAATCGAATTAGTCAAAATAAATGCATTGTGATTATTAGAAAGAGGCTATTGGAATGGCGTGGGATTTGCTAACGAATGTCTTCAAATTGCCCAAGGATCGTCTCTATGTGACGTACGAGAGAGAGGAAGAGAGAGAGAGAAGAGATTTTAATATTTTTTTTCTTAGACAATCTGATGGGTCGTTGAAGAAGTTGCCGGATCAATTGAACATGTCGATACGGGAATGGGACTCGAGTGAATCGTTCAAGGCAAAATGTCCAGCTATGACACCGATCTCTTCACTTCCCTCTTGAAAGCCATTGAACAGGTTAGTTGTCATCTTGCTATACACAAGTACATGACTACATATTTTATATAGAAAACTTGTATGAGACCCTGCGGCAGCCAATAACGCATTGAAGAAGAATCTAATTAAGAAATTAGAGGTTGCGGCGAGGCCGCGGCGACGCAATGCATTGCCGCCGCGCAAGGCGCCGGACCGGAAATTGCAAGACTGTGGCTGATCTCATTGGGCGGCTCGTTCAGTCTGTACGCGCGAGTATGGCCAATCCAAGTTCTCAGCTGGGTCTTATCAATGCCAGTCAGGCCATTATACAGCCGTGTGGCAAGATGATTTCCGCTTCGAAAGCTGCTGTTGCGACCGTCGGAGATCAAGCTACTGCATTGCAATTGGCTAATTTTGCTAAGCAGACGGCCACGTGTTTGGCTGACTTGAGAACGGCTGCTGCCAAAGTAAGAGCGATATTATTGATTATTGATTATCTATTTGTTCTTTAGGTGGCTGAAGCATGCGGTTCTTTGGAAGTTGAAAGTGCTATTGATGTTGTGAGACAGTTGGAGGCCGATCTCGTTTCCGTGCAGAAGACGGCCGCTTCCGGGAAATTGCTTCCTTTGCCAGTAGAAACGGTGAGACAATAAATGATATCTAGGGCCATATATAGAGAGAGTTACTTGTCTATTTTTTAGGCGGAGTCATGTGCCCTGGAATTGGGTGGTGCTACATCGAAAACAGTTGGTGCTTCAATGGCTCAGGTACTGACAGCTGCAGCTCAGGTTAGTACTGGTACACGTCATAACCTAATATATATTCCACTCTAATAATCTTCGTATTAGGGAAGAGTTTAGGGAAGTTGTATACTGGAATCGCGGCACGTGACACGGCCAATGCTCTCAAAGTTCTTAGCGGTTCTTTTCGTGCCGCGACAACCGATGATCGCAGTGCCCAAGAGGAGATCGTTGCCACGGCAATTCAAGTCCTGCTTCATTCGCGTCATCTCATTGACGAAGCGCAAAGAAAGCGATTGCTTCGCCACGGAACCCGGAAAATCAATCTCGTTTCGCTCAAGCGGCCAAAGCCGTTTCCCAGGCATTGAATCAAGTCATCAATTGTCTTCCCAGACAACGAGACGTCGATGCGGCGATCAAAGAAATCGCCGCCGCTAGCGTTGCCCTGGCGACGGGGCAATATCCGCCGGCGGGCGATATGTCGTTTCAAGACGTTCAAACGTCGTTGAGCGTCAGCGCGGCGGCGTTGAACGTCAGCGCGAGCGAATTGGTTGCGCGGGACGCACATGCAATTGGCGCAAGCGTCGCAGAAATTCGCCGGAACTATCGAAGGTAAGGGGGAGAGAGACTGATAGAGTGAGGGGAAACGATGGGGGTTTCTAGGAAAAGGCTGCGCGGAATGAAATCGTTGGCTATTTGAAATCCGTCTCTATGTCGTCGAGTAAATTGCTACTTGTCGCCAAAGCGCTCTCAGCTGATCCCAAAGCGCCAAACGTGAAAAACAATTTGGCTGCGGCGGCGAGGTAAAGGGGCCAAACGCGAAAGGGGCTGGGGTCTTCGTAAATTTGTTTTTGTTTTCTTTGTCAGAGGTGTAACAGATGCTATCAATGCGCTCGTGACTGTGTGCACGGCCGCTGCGCCCGGACAACGCGAATGCGACAATGCGCTTAGAAAGATGCAGACAACGGGCGCAATGTTGCAACCGGTCAACGATAGCACGTACTTTGCGTGCGTCGACTCGGTCGTCGAAAATTCGAAGGTCAGTGCAGATTCTATCCCGATTCACACTAGCAACTTCCAAATATGGTCCGGGGGGTGACTGATGTCACAAAGGCAGAGCAACCAATCACAGGATACGTTGCATTGCTAATTTGCTAGTGTGAATGAGCCCTTCTAAATGGAGCCAGGAGACGTGTTTTCTAGATCTTGGACGAAGCGATGGGCGATGGGCGATGTTATGGTATTAATTGACTAATTAATGACTCTCTTCAAGATTGAATAGTATTATATGTAATTACTTATTCTTTTTCTTTCGTTCGTAGGGCTCACTCAGGGGTTCTATCAGATAAGTGTACCATAGTTGTATCGATTATGCAGGGGCTTTGGTTTTTGTGTGTTGTATAGGGGGGGAGATCGAACAGGAAGTGGCACGTGGTATAGATTTATTTTTAGCTTTTGGAATTATTTCTAATTACTTTTGTTTTTAGGGGAGCTTAATTGGAAGGAAGAGGAGAGGAATAGATGAAGCAAAGAGGAAGGAAGGAAGGAGGATTGAGGAGGAGGAGGGAGGAACAAGCGAAGGGTATGTAGTATGAGATATAGATTTATTTTAGCTTTTGGAATTATTTCTAATTATTTCTATTTAGGGGAGCTTAATTGGAAGGAAGAGGAGAGGGATAGAAGGAGCGAAGAGGAAGGAAGAGGGATAGAGGAGAAGGAGGAGGGACAAGGGAAGGATATGTAATCTAAGGTATAGGTTTATTCTTTGCCTGTCACTTATTTCTAATTTCTGTTATCCAGGGATACTCGGCTGGAGGGGGTGGGGTACTGGGTGGGAGGGCCTAAGCCACAGGGTAGGCGTAAGGATAGAATTGAGGGTAGGATTACCGCCTGGAGGCGGAGAACGAACAACGCCTGACGGAAAATATATACCGCCTGGAGGCGGAGTACGAACAACGCCTGACGGAATATACTGTATATACCGCCTGCACGCGGAGTACGAACACCGCCTGACGGAATATATATACCGCCTACCGGCGGAGTACGAACACTGACTGACGAAATATATATACCGCCTGCCGGAAGAGTACGAACGCCGCCTGACGGAATATATATACCGCTTGCAGGCGGAGCACGTACAACGCCTGACGGAATATATATACCACCTGCCGGCGAAGTACGAAGACCGCATATATATTTCGCCTGCCGGAGGAGTACGAACACCGCCTGACGGAATATATATTTCGCCTGTCGGAGGAGTACGAAGACCGCCTGACGGAATATATATAGCGCCTGCCGGAAGAGTACGAACAACGCCTGACGGAATATATATACCGCCTGCCGGCGAAGTACGAAGACCGCCTGACGGAATATGTATTTCGCCTGCCGGAGGAGTACGAACACCGCCTGACGGAATATATATACCGCCTGCCGCAGCCTGACGGAATATACATGGGGGGAGAGGTTAGGGGCGAGCGGAGGCCACCACACCCGTGGGGGAGTGTTAGGGAGCGATTAGAATGAGTAGAACGCGATGGAAGAGATGGCGTCATTTTTTCTCTCTTTTTTTCGCTTTTTTGTTGGAAATTCACGATTTGAACATAGCTGCGCCGATAGAATCCGTGCAGACGGCGGCTAACTCGATACGACTCGCCAAGCTGTGGTAGCACGTGCTTGGTACGGCATTTGTCTCTCACGTGCGCAACGTGACATAAGAGCAAACGCAACTGTCGCTCTTCCTTTTCAAATCTGCGTCAACAGGCGAAAAGGTCTCGTCCGAATATGAGAAACTTGATTGTTCTTCTTGCAGCTGGAGGTAATGGAGATAAACCGCGTACCAGCGAATTCGAGCGTGGAGTCTTGCAGTTCTTCTGTGCTCGGCCGCTCCTGGACAGCATCAGCCCCAGCAGCACAATCGTACGAGTAGCACAGTGTAGTCGCCTCTCGGTATAACTAGCCTCTTTTGACAGAAATGCCGACAGGCGATACGCAACGAAAATTGCAGGACATGCGGTGAGAGCATGGATAGGCAAACCGATCGCTGTAGCATGGCTTGGCTTGCTTAGGGATGCCGCCGCGAGGCAGAAGCTTCCCAGTCATTTTGTCAACAATCGTGGAAGCGCTTCTCTGAAGGACATTCCACCTCACACTCTCTCTCGTTTGCCGCATGTACGATTCTCTGAGTCTCTCGCTTGGCATTCCTTTATGTTTGTCTTCTTTTTTTACCTGTAGAGCACCCTGCAGAAAATCACGCCCATGCAGGTGAAAGACAAGGTCAATCGTTTCAGCCAACTGGGTCCGCAAAACTTGAAGAATTTTCTTAACGGGCTCCGCCCAACGTTTTCGAATACTCTCAATGACTGGAAGGTGATGACGTGTTTCATAGATACCAGTAATATAATATATTATTGTATCTATGGTAAAAGCACGTGAGCCTAACATACATCACGTGGGCGTGAATACACTGATCTTATTTTATTGTTATTAGGCCCAGGCTCACAATCTCACCCGAAGCGCGGAGTTGTTTCAGGTCACCAGGGTGGTCTGAAGAAACTGAGCGATTTCGGTAGCGATTTGTCCAAGGAAATTCCATTGGGCATGCATCGGAAAATGCCGGACAATGCGACGATTCACGAGGCCAAAGATCGAGCCGTCGAACTGAGAGACAGTCAGACGTCGGACCTGTATCAGCGCGAACGAAAACGTGTCGGAGATCCCGCTGAGGGCAACGAGACAAAGTGGGACGGAGAAGCGATCAAGTAAGTTTCGAAGCAAAAAGGCTGCGCGTATGCATTGAATGTAATGTGTGCCGTCTGTCGTCTAGGAATCTCGATCGCGTCGTTTGCGGTGCGCCGAGCGAAGACGTTGAGAACATGCCCGCCGATCGAGGCGAGACGTGTATTGGCGCTCTGAGCAAGTGCAAAGGAAAGCACGGCGCCCAGGGAGCGTCCGTCCGAGCACACGCCAGCAATCAGCAGCTCGCGTTGAACCCGACGATATCGAAGGGATTCGGCAAACTCGCTGTTAATCTCGAGTACGTTTCTGTGAATACATGACGTAGGCGCCTACCGAAATTTTTTTTATTGCAGCGTTGACGACATCAAAAAGATGCCGCAGAAGAGCCGAAGGTCAATTCTGCTGTCAAATTGCGAGCAATCCCGACATGAAGGAGAACGTTGGCGCCGATAAGGTCAAGTTTCTCCTGGACTTCTGTAGCGAACATAACCCAGTGGCGTAGCCAGGATTAAGCGGAGGTAGGTGCTGAAGTCGCGCGAAAATTTTTGGACCACGCCCCTTTTCTATTTGGCTATTTAAGGCCTCTAACGAAAAACAGTGCGTAGGCCCAAAGTAACACAACAGAGATAGTAACTTCGGATTGTGTACAAAGCTTTCTGGAACGAGTACATATGTAGGCATATTACATAGCATAACTGGCACATAACATTTGAGCTTAATTATTAACGCTCATCGAAGGAACGCAGTAAATGAGCACGTTGGGTTTGTCTTCGCTCGCAGCACGCAAACCCAACTGCGAGCTGAAAACGTGTCACTTGATCATGCACCCGAGGGGGCCATGCAGGGAAGGGTAACTCTGTGCCACCTTTACTCGACAGGTGAATCGCTCTTTTGATATATACATGTAATCAGAACACCTAAAATCTGTGGTGTAAAGGCATAGCCACCAGGTGCCCTATTCCCATTTTTACAGAAAGGACATATTTCCGGGCAGATTAAGGTGTGGTTAGGCAATGTGATTCCCATAATGCACATGCTGTAGGCACTAACAGAGATCGGACACGGTGCTAAGGGTGTTCGGGGATCACATGATGGCTAACAACGGGCCATCATTATCTAGTTTAATTATTTTCAGCAAACTTGAGGGGGGTGCTCAAGCACCCAAAGCACCCCCCCTGGCTACGCCACTGTAACCACGCAAAAACGAAGGTATGACGTTGTCGCGGCATGACGTCAATGCACAGTGCAACAGCTGCTCTTACTTTTTTTTCTAGAGAGCCAGTCATGATTGTCATAGCAGTGCTGACGTCGAAAAATTGGACGATTTGAACAGCGGAAGGGGCGTCGAAGACATCGACAATCTTTGCGCCGAAGCTCACCAGAATGCCGGCAGTCTTCTCGACGGCAAATTTAACGATACGCAGCGCCAAGCTCTGATGCGCAATCGTCTTCAAAAAGTCCATTGAGTCAACCGAAATTTGTAAATTTTAGGCTTTCATTTAGCTTCGCTTAATTAATTAATTAGCTACGGCGACGCTGGAAAAATGACGCTAGACGATATTACCGAATCAGGTAAATCGTTGAAACACCTTCCCAAGGTTCAGCTGTCCAAGATCAAACCTGTAAAAACAACAAATTTTTCTTTTTTTTTAAACGAAATTTAGAAATCGTTGACTGACGGACTTGACTCGGCGAGCCAAGTCGACTGGAGCAGCGACCAGGCGAAAGCCTTGATTCCCGTTCTTGAACACGGTTTCAACAAAAGTAAAGCCAAATGCAAGAGGCGTCCTAAAGTCAAACGTTAATGCTTTTGCGTCAGGCGTTTCCAAGTGGGGCGGGCACAGACGTGCTGGAAACATCACAAGAGGCCTCCAACCAAAGGACATCGCGGATATGCCGTCGCGAACGTTCGACGAGTTCCTCGAGACTCTTGCGGGTAATTGCGAACAAATGGACGACGGAAAGAAACAGGCGATTCGAAATGCCACGAAATCGGTGCGAGAAAGCATCCATTCAATAAAACAGAATGCAAATTTCAAACATTTTCTAGAAACTTGGCGGCGGCTTCGACGGAGTTAGCGAAGAGGACATCGGTCGCATGGGCTGTGCCGGCATGCATCGCGACGTGATGTCGTCGAAGAACTTCGGCTCGTCGGAAGACGGCATCAACATGGCCGCGCAGTCAATGAAGAAAGCCCTGATGACGGGAAAAGTTGATAGGAATACGGTACGCCGAGATAGGCGCGAAACCGTGTGCGAATCGTTTCTTCGTACGAAATGGCCGGTACCGTCGTCTCGGATTACCGTACGTTTCCTGGTAGGGCCATTTTCCTTTTGGAAGCAGGTCAGTTGCCCGCTTTTGCACAGCAAACAAGCATTCGTCTGTCTGTACAGCCGGTTACTTGCTGATGAGAGTAGTAGACAACGCCGTAAGCAAAAGGCCACACCCTTGTAGGCGTACCTGTCTAAAATTTCTTTTCCCAGAGAAACGAGTTATTGGGCTAAAGTCTTGTAAGATCCCGTTTTGTTGGCTTCCTATGATGATTGAGTTGCCATGATGATTAGTTGCGACAACGTGCAGTCGACGGCGTGCGGACCGCGGCGTGCCAGGCAGAGTGAGGCACGTGCGTAGCTACGGGAGACGTTGACGTCAGGTGCGAACCTCGTACGTATAATCTGCTCGGCCGCTTCTCTTCTATCATTCTGATCCTGCGCCAGCTACAGCGACCGTTTCGAAATGACAAAGTCGATCGTTCTACTTGCAGCAGGAAGTACGTGGCCTACAGACGCTCGAGCGTATAGCGAAATACAGAGTTTCAGTTCTTCTCTGCGCGGCCGCTCCGACTCCGCCCGACAAGCAGCAGCGTACGACAGTCTCATGCTTAAGCGTTTCTTTACTAACGATTTGTCTCGCAGCAGCGAACAAGCAACGCCAGTTGCAAGAGAGCCGGTACGTGAGCAGCGGGGGCACGGCAGCGGCAGCGGGGCGCGGGCAACTGATCCGCGATGGTTGAGGCCGCTGCAAGACAAAAGCTTCCCAGCGACTTTGTCAACAATCCTAGTAGGGCTTTCCTAAAAGACGTACAGTACCAGCGCACACCATTTCTCGCCTGCCAAAAGTAAGAATCGTCGTCGATCACGTACGTCGTCGCACCTCGCATTTGTACTTGAAGAAGCTCACGCCCGCTCAAGTGAGGGACAACGTGAAGCGTTTCAGTCAACTCGGTTCGCAAAACGTGAGAAATTTCATCAACGGAGTCAGCGACGAAGCGTTCAACGAAACGCGTTCGACGATTGGAAAGTGAGAGTTCACGCGGGAGTGTGTCGACGCGTAACGTCAACGTTCTTCTAGAACCAGGCGCGCAATCTTTTGCAAAATCAAGCGCGTTCTATATATCGTCGATCGCTTCGCACAAGGAAAGAGCTCGTTCACGAAAGCCAACATTCAAAATTTGGGCGGATTGAAGAAAGAAATGAGTCGGAATCAACTCGAAAAGATCTCGCCTGACGCGTACGTCAAAAACAGTCTTTTACAAAAATTCGTCAATTAAATAAATAATTTTATTATTAGTATTTCCGAATTGCAAGACGCCCGCGCCGATTTCGATCACTGTGAGCGTCGCACCGTCGCCGACGTCAAGAAGAAACAGAAGAGTCCGTCTCAGTTGAGTCCGAGTGATGTCGGATCAATTGGACGCGTTTGTGCCCGATATGGACAACGGTGACATGAAGAAAATGTCGAAAGGAACAGTCAAGGATAGCCTCGACACATTGGGAAAACAGAGTTTTCGACCTGATCAGGCTAGATCGTTGTTGATGGGAGCTGACGCTTCGTCGTTCACAAAGGACGACGTTAGCAAGTAAAGACGTCGTCCTCGGAATTTTTAAAAGTATATACATGGGGTTTTCTAGAGCTGGTAGTTTGAGACCGTTTATAAGAAGCGATCAGGTGAAAAGCATGGATGCCGAGGCTGCGGACGAAGTTGCAAAACAAGTCAAGGAACCCAGAAAACCAGTGCCTAAAACTAAATGAAAAGTTTCCTGCATAAAGTAAAATTTATTTATCAATTGTTCTAGATGGATCAGACGCTTGCCAATCACTTCTTCGGAAGACGAGCCGGCAAAGTGAACGGGACGGTGAAGACAAAGAATTTGACGTGCGCTGACATGGCTGAAGCGGCAGGACAGACGGCGGGATTGAGCACTCGCGAGCAGAAACATATTCCCGATAGCGAAGTCGCTTCGTGCGTCAAGAGGATTGCATGGAAACAACCTCGGCAACAACAATCCGCATCAGGTAAGAAATTGGTTCGACGTGCGCTCAGTTAAGTTTGAACCAAGTTTTAAATGCAGTTCCGCGCCTTGGGCGACAAAGTGTTCAAGGGAGGAAAACGCAATGCGACGTTTATGATGGAAGATGGACGCGTGAAGAACGTAAGTGTTCCCCGCGGATTGATTACTGTAAGGGCGTTTTATCATGCAATTTTCTAGTTGTCCCAAATGAAAGATATGGACTTTGCTGGACTTGGTCACATGGTCAAAGGAATGCGATCCGAGCACATTTGATCAGGCGAATCCGAAGGAATTTGCAAAAGCAGTTAAAATGGGAGTCAAGGACACCGCAAAGGGAGCGCAGGGATCGCAAAAAAGAGCCATGCTCAAAAAGGTTTCATTTCTGTATATAAAATAAAATTATAACTAGTTACTCAGAGCGGATTTCAGAGCCACGAGGGCGGTCTGAGGAAACTGAGTGACTTGGGCAGCGATTTGTCCAAAGAAATTCCATTGGGCATGCATCAGAAAATGCCGGACAATGCGACGATTCACGACGCCAAAGATCGAGCCGTCGAACTGAGAGACAGCCAGACGTCGGACCTGTATCAGCGCGAACGAAAACGTCTCGGAGATCCCGCTGAGGGCAACGAGACAAAGTGGGACGGAGAAGCGATCAAGTAAGTTTCGAAGCAAAAAGACTGCGCGTATGCGTTGAATGTAATGTGTGCCGTCTGTCGTCTAGGAATCTCGATCGCGTCGTTTGCGGTGCGCCGAGCGAAGACGTCGAGAACATGCCCGCAGATCAAGGCGAGACGATGATTGGCGCTCTGAGCAAGTGCAAAGGAAAAGGAAAGCACGGCGCCCAGAGGGCGTCCGTCCGGGCACACGCCGGCAATCAACAGTTCAACTTCTCTGGCATTCATCCTCACGATGTCGAGGGATTTGGAAAACTCGCTGTCAATCTCGAGTACGTTTCCGCGTATTCGTCACGTAAAGTGTCTGACATTTTCTCCATTGCAGCGTTGACGATATCAAAAAAGATGCCGCAGAAGAGCCGAAGTCAATTCTGCTGTCAAATTGCGAGCAATCCCGACATGAAAGAGAACTTTGGCGCCGATATGGTCAAGTTTCTCCTGGACTTATGTAGTGAAGAGGACGAAGAGGAAGAACAGCACGGCGAAAGAAGAAAAAGGGTACGTCGTCTGGCATGTAGTCTGCACCATGCATGCAAGAGTATTTTTACAGCGAGAAGAATCGGAATGTCACAGGAGTGCTAAAGTCGAAAACTGGACGATCTGAATGGCGGAAGGAGTGTCAAAGACATCGACAAACTTTGTGCTGAAGCTCACCAGAATGCCGGCAGTCTTCTCGACGGCAAATTTAACGATACGCAGCGTCAAGCTCTAATGCGCAATCGCCTCCAGAAAGTTCAGTAAGACATCTTGTATTATATCATAATATTTCATTTTGTTACTCTAATTACCATAGCAACGGCGACGCTGGTAGGACAGGAGACGATATTAGGGATTCGGGCAAATCGTTGAGATTTCTTCCTAACGATCAACTGTCCAAGATAAAACCTGTACAAAATAGCAGCTTTACCCTTCCTTCAAATCTTTGTGCTTGTAGATACCGTTGTCCTACATAGAAATCTTTGACCGACGCACTCGACTCGGCGAGTCAAGTAGAATGGAGCGGCGAACAGGCGAAACGACTGATTCCCATTCTCGAACGTGGCTTCGGCAAAAGTAGGTCAAACCGGCGATCAGAATGATAATAATCCATCATTGATAAATCACTTTCTCTCAGACGTTTCCCAGTGGGGCGGACGAGAGCACAGACTCGCCGGAAACATAACGGTCGGTCTCCGGTCACGGGACATCGCAGATATGCCGTCGGATGCATTCGATGACGCTCTCGAGACGATTTCCGGCAGCTGCGAACGATTGGACGAAGAACAGCGACAGGCAATTCGAAATGCAACGAGAAAGGTTGAATAATTTTAGCATTCCTTTCTGTCAACGTTTACGCTAATTAATTTTTTTAGAAACTCGGTCGCGGCAGCTTTGACGGAATCAGCGAAGAAGACATCGGTCGAATGGGCTGCGCCGGTATGCATCACGGGACATCGTGAAATCGAAGAAGTTTGGCGCGTCGGAGGACGGCATGAACTTGACGGCGCAAGCGATGAAAAGGGCGTTGATGACGGGAAACGTAGACAGAGACACGGTAAGGGAAACTAGCAACCGATTAATAGACAAGTGAGAAATTTTCTTTAGGAGACAACGGCATTTGAAACGATCAAGGATCGTCGAGCTGAGAGCAGAACCCGATCGCCATCGCAACGACGAAATTCCCGTCATCTCCGGGCCCCGTCGCTCCTCAGAATCACCGATTCGGACGTGGGCTCCAACGAGGAAGACCTCATCGTCACCTTGACGGAGACCCCGACGAATGGCCGGCTCCCGCGGACGAAACTGCTCGACGTCGCGGAAAGGATAACGGTCAAGGAACTGCACGACTCGATTTTAATTTATGCTCGCGACGGTTCGCGAACGGACGAGGATCGGTTCGCGTTCTCCGTGAGCGACGGGCGTCACCACGCGAACGGGAATCTCACAATTCAAGTCTTCCATTCGAATCAGTATTCACCCCGGGGTGTCAGTGAACCTTGCTGGAGAAGTAGTCGCTATACATACATGTAGGCGAAGGTCTCATGGATTTGCTACAGAGTCAAGAGATGAGCGAGGGAAGCATGCAAGCCGACGACGTTACTTCGGCGATCTCTTTCGGAAGACGACGACAAAGCATTTTATGTCCGTCAGTTGGTCGAGAAGAGGGATCAGTGCAGGGCTATGGTCAAGGGAAAAACAGACAAATGCAAAGATAGACAGACAGTAACTACACAGAAAAACATAAACGGAGAGAAGTAGAGAGAGAGTACATGAACGAAAACGTAGATAAGAAGACAGACTCATACAGAGAGTGTAGACAGCGGCAGAAAGTATACTGAGAGAAACACACAGATGCGAACAGAGACAGGCAAAAACGACACAGACAAACACTCAGATGCGTAAGACAGACAGGCAAAAATTACACAGATAAACAGATACCTGGTAGGCAGAAACTACACAAACATACACACGGATGCGGAAAAAGATAGGCATGTCAGCAGAGAACTTCGTGATAGACGACATTTTTGGTTGTTTTGTCGTCAGAACAGATATGTAGATTTGCGTTTGATGACACTCTCGACTGCAACCGACGTAAAATTGTCCGTGTGTAAAAAATTTTTCTTGTAACTGTAACCCAGTGACTTTGAGAGTTTGGCCTTGCGCTTTGCTTATGGTCATGGCGAGGCAATGCTTGACTGGAAATTGTCGTCGTCGAAATTGAAATGGAAGCCCTGTTTCGCTTGGAGACAGCGGAATCATGGGTAAGTAGAATTTTTCTCCCCTTTTTGGACCGGTCGCAATTGTTGTTTCGAGACATTTATCCATCATTTTTGTAAGGATGAGTGCCATTTGCGATTCTTGAAGCTAAGTTGCGGACGATCATGAGGAGAAGATCAATTTTAAGGCGAAGTTCGTGGGAAGGTAGTCCAGATATTTTGAAAGAGTTAAGGAACTCTGCTGGGAAAAGAATCTCTTCATTTATAATTTCGTCAACTGCTCTATCGATAGATTTGTACATTCTCTCATCTCCTGGAATATCTTCTAGCAGGGTCAAATTGATTTCACGTACAGATTCATTGTGTGGAGCTAGAATTGCTCTTTCTCTTAGCCAGGATACATTGTTGAAATTGTCTTTGAGATTAGGATAGACGGTATCGATGAGTTGCCTTGTCGTAGTCGTTGTGCTTCCAAGGTCTTCGGGGATTTCGATAGAGTGTGGTTCGTCCATATAGGGCAGCTGTCCGTCTCCGATGCGGAGTAAAAGAGCAGCAAAATTTGCAGCGTTTGTATCGTTATGTAGATGAACACGCATGTTGGTTGTTAGTGTGTATTTTTCAACATTGTCCCAGAGATGGGACGCTTATAGACAGGCGTCGATTTGATTTGCACGGGCGCCTCCCTGAATGACAGGAAGGGTCTGACGGAAATCTCCAGATAGAATCATGAGCACGCCTCCAAATGGGATGTTGTTTTTCGTTAATGTTCGATCGAGAGCTTCAATTCTATCAACTGTTCGTATGTTGTACGCTGTCCAAAGTCCTGAAAAAGTGGGAAGAGATTGAAATGGCTCGTCGCATTGGGGTTTGCACTAATCAATTCACTATTACAGTAGTTCTTAGAGAATCTCTTACAAAAATATTTGACGACAACACAATCGACTAATATTGAGCTCCCGCAGCGAGCAGAAATGTAGAACAAAGTTTACGTATATACACTTTATCTATAAAAGCACCTTGTCGTCACTCGTAAGCATTTCAATAAACCTCTCGGCATTTTTCATCTGCAAATAACTAATTAATCTGTACTCCACGTCTTCCGCCAAGACATTGATGCACGACATCAAAATTTCTTCTTGGCATCGCCAGTCGTTTAGTCCGCTTTTCTTGACGCATGACTAGAGCTGCTCCACTTGACGCAAGCGCCTCAGCTTGGCAAAGCTTCGACTGACGTATGAGTAAATTTTATTGGCATTCAGACGAAAGTCCTGAGAGAAAACTTGAACAAAGGTTTGCAGTAGATCCCAAGTAAACATACCTGTATCAGTGTGAAAGCCAGTTTGAATCCATTCTCAATATTTGGCTGGCTAATAAAACCTGAAGGAAACACTAGTAAAACATGGACTCTCAGGCCTCGTCTTCGCTGGCAAACCTGCGATGCTACAGTTGACTTGGCATTGGACGATCCAAACAGAGTCGCTGGCAGATCGCGTCGGCCTTTTGATGTCTGATAGGCAACTTCGGCGAGGACGCCGCACTCGTGCAAATACTTCGTCACTTCAATCTGAATTCGAAACACATGGGAATGCCGCTTCGCATCTCTGCGTCAGTAATGAAAGTGTCAGAAAATGACGCGAAATTGGCTTAGATTCTCCCCTGAAAACCGCTTACCCAAGTGAAGGGCTGAGTCGAAAACCGGACCTCGAGTCCGTTTGTTCTTCGCTCGGATCTGCAACGTCGTATACGCTACCGGTTATCAGAGACTGCTTTTTAGGACGTTGCATGAAGCCGGGTCGAGAACGCATCGGTTCAATGCCGCGATACTCTGCAATGTACTTTTCCAGATGAGAAAGCGCCTTTTCTAGATGATGTAGACGCGGATAAACGTCAAGTCGATTGCTCGGTCGTCCCGCTTCGCCCGTAAAGAAATTGATGCATGTAAACGAAGCGCGAATGTAGTCCTAAGAAAAAACATTGGCTCTCAGTCTCTCTCGCGTTCTTTTACTTACTTTTCATGAAAAGTTGGAGTTTGTACAGAACGGCAAACAGTCGCTTCTGCGTCAGATACTGACAGCTTGCCGTCAGATATTTCTCCCATTTTTCTAATGACCAGTCGGCCACGAGCATTTCTTCCTGCAGCTTGCCAAAGCAACTGTGTGAAAGTGACGGAAGAAGAACGCCTTTGACAAATACGCTTTGAGTGCATCTCTAAAGAACAAAAAACTCATACTATCAGGCCGAAAAAATAGATCACTTCTTCTACCTTATCAAGAACAATCTGACCGACTTTACTGATGAACTTGTAGCTAACGTAAAATTCCACGAGCATAGTGTCGCTGCCGTAGGCTTTGATGTAGTATCGGCACTCGTTAAAACGAGCGGGACCCAGCTTGGTCGGCGATCCAGGACGCTAGAATGCAAATAATTTAATCATTTCATACCCCTAGAGAGAAAGAGTCCTTTACCCGTATAGCGTGAGTGACCGACGCCGGATCGGTCACCTAAAGACGTATACAATAGAGAAAATATTTGAGATGGGTTTGGTACCAGTTCCGCAGCGATGAACGGAGTGCTTCGAATTTGATCAACGATGGCATTGACTAATACTCGCCTTTGTCCCGCGTCTTTCTGTCTCTATCATATACATAAGCAATTGGCGTAAAATCGGTGCATACAGCACAAAAATCTTACGTTGAAGCAGTGGCCGAATTTTTCTCTGGCCGCTTCGTACTGTCCCGCTTTGAGGCAGGCCATTCCCCACGACGACCAAACGACATTGGGATCTAGATGGCTCTTCGCGTTGACCCGGCGCCGCGGCAGTGCACACCGTTACGAGCGCATTGATAGCATCGGTAACACCTCTGCAAAAGAAACAAAAACAAATTTACTAAGACCCCAGCCCCTTTCGTTTGGCCCCTTTACCTCGCCGCCGCAGCCAAATTGTTTTTCACGTTTGGCGCGTTCGGATCAGCTGAGAGCGCTTTGGCGCCAAGTAGCAATTTACTCGACGACATGGAGACAGATCTCAAATAGCCAACGATTTCATTCCGCGCAGCCTTTTCCTAGAAACCTCCATCGTTTCCCCCCACTCTATCAGTCTCTAACCCCCTTACCTTCGATAGCCCAGCTAACATGAGCCCCGAGTTGAGCATGGCCTTGTATTTTCCGGCGAATTTCTGCGAGGCTTGCGCCAATTGCATGTGCGTCCCACGCGAATTCGCCACCAATTCGCTCGCGCTGACGTTCAACGCCGTCGCGCTGACGCTCCACGACGTTTGAACGTCCTGAAACGACATATCACCCGCCGACGGATATTGCCCCGTCGTGAGGGCAACGCTAGCGGCGGCGATTTCTTTGATCGCCGCATCGACGTCTCGTTGTCCGGGAAGACAATTGATGACTTGATTCAATGCCTGGGAAACGGCTTTGGCCGCTTGAGCGAGACGAGATTGATTTTCCGGGTTCTGTGGCGAAGCAATCGCTTTCTTTGCTTCGTCAATGAGATGACGCGAATGACGCATGACTTGAATTGCAGTGGCAACGATCTGCTCTTGCGCACTGCGATCATCGGTTGCCCCGGCAACGCCACGAACAGAACCGGTAAGAACTTTGAGAGCATTGGCCGTGTCACGTGCCGCGATTCCAGTATAGTTCTCATTTCCCTAATACGAAGATTATTAGAGTGGAATATACATATGACGTGTACCAGTACTAACCTGAGCTGCAGCTGTCAGTAACTGAGCCATTGAAGCGCCAACTGTTTTCGATGTAGCACCCAGTTCAAAGGCACATGACTCCGCCTAAAAAATAGACAAGTATCTCTCTATATATAGAGCCCTAGACATTATTTATTGTCTCACCGTTTCACCGGGCAAAGGAAGCAATTTCCCGGAAGCGGCCGTCTTCTGCACAGAAACGAGATCGGCCTCCAACTGTCTCACAACATCAATAGCACTTTCAACTTCCAAAGAACCGCACGCTTCAGCAGCGTTAAGAAAAAATAATTAATCAATAATCAATAATATTGTCATTACCTTGGCAGCAGCCGTTCTCAACTCAGCCAAACACGTGGCTGTCTGCTTAGCAAAATTAGCCAATTGCAACGCAGCAGCTTGATCACCAACGGTGGGAACAGCGGCTTTCGAAGCGGCAATCATCTTGCCACACGGCTGTATAATGGCCTGACTGGCATTGATAAGAGCCTGAAGGAGCCGCCCAATGTGATCAGCCACAGTCTTGCAATTTCCAAGAAGCTGTTGCTGAGACGACTGATTTCGATTGGTCGGTCCGGCGCCTTGCGCGGCGGCAATGCATTGCGTGGCCGCGGCCGCCGTATGCTTCGCGGCATTAGTTTCTTCTTCAATGCGTTATTGGCTGTCGCGTTGACGGCCTTGCGGAGATCTTCCGTCGCCGTTTTGAGTGCCGCTTGCGCTTCTCCGCGCGACGGATCACGCGCGGAGACTTTGGCTTCGTTGGCCATTTTTGCTGTGGCATCTGCCATACCCCTGGCCGCAGCCAGCCAACAGACGCTTCTTCGCATCTTCATCTGAGAAGCCCAACGCTTCCTCTTTGATACCGGAAACCATTTGAGAAGTTGCCTAGGAGACCAAAAAAAATCAATACTGTAAATGATTGGTTACAAATTGGCTTTACCATAGCAACTGTTTTTGCTGATTTGACTGTTTCCTGTGCGTTTCCGAGACTGTTGATGAGTCGTTCTGTTGCGGCGAGAATCATCTCGATTTGTTCCTTGTATTTTCCGCCTTTGAGTCCGCCCACTTCAATGTCACGAATGTAGCGGAGAAGATCTTGAAGTGCATCTGTCACGTTCGTCGCCGACATTCCAAGTTCTTTCAGAGCATCATCATCGCTGCAGGCATTCTAAAAACAACAAGAATCGTTTAACTATTTTGAATAGTGTATGAAAAAAAAAGGAGACAAAGGAATAGTGTATGGAAAAAAAAGAGACAAAGGAATAGTGTATGGAAAAAAAAGGAGACAAAGGAATAGTGTATGGAAAAAAAAGGAGACAAAGGAATAGTGTATGGAAAAAATGAAGCCAATGGAATAGTATAGGGAAAACAAAGGAGCCAATGGAATAGTGTAGGTATATATTACCTGTGCTGAGCTGACTGTTCCTTCAACGGCTCCGGAGACTTGTTTTGCCGAATTGAAGAGTTGTTCTTGACACAGAGGATTCGTCACAGTAGGAGCAACAATCTAATGAAAATCAATAAAAAATCAACCCTTCCTAACGCGCGTTAGTTACCTTGGTGCACGCCACTAATTGAGACGTTGCTGTTCCTTTCGTCGCAGTGATGACGTTGGCTTGGAGAGAGCTATCCGGGCATTTCCCAGCCACCGTCTTTGCATTCTGCCCGAGCCCGGATGTCGTCATGGCAACGGCTTTTGCTTTAGCAAGAAGAGCGTCTTGAACTTCTTGCGTCACATCCGGGTCTCCCATGAGAAGGAGAAGCCAAGTTCCGGATAATCCCAGCTCAGCAGCGGCATCCAACAAAGCCTTGCGATTCTAAAACAACCACGTGTTCAATACTATTTAATTATTGATTATTTCGCATTTGGCATTCAATTGAGAAAGTCCCGTAAACTTGGCATATTCGGAGAAGACACGCCTCTCCACTCCTTACCCTTCACATACTCCTTAGGCAAATAGCTACCAAGTCTAAGAAAGAAAAATAAATAATCAATAAAATTAAAAAACTAATACAGTATTACTCTTCTGTGATGTATCCGGGTTTGTGCTTTCCTACGCCATCGTTTCCCTGGACGATCTGACATTGGAGTGCTGCAGAGTTGATTGCTTCTTCTCCGTCTACGATTGCGTCTCTTGCTTGAGCATAGAGTTGATTCAATTGAACGGGATCATTGCGGTCCATCTTCTGATCCGAAAAGAAGAACTTTTTCCTACGCAAAGGAAATCAGAAAATCAATACGAATTAATTAATTTGAAAGATGCCTCAAAAGGAGAACTTGAGTCTCCGCGATTCCTGGAGATCTCAACGTTTTGTCATGTGACACCCAATTGACTATAGACTCAATAAGACATAATAAATAATACTTATAATCCATACCATCATCTTCGGTGTGACGTTCCTTCTTCAATGCTTCCATTTTCTTCTCATCTCTCACTTGCGGGGGAGCCGCCTAAACGAATTAACTCCATTAACTCCATTAACTGAAACCGAAAACAGACGCACAGACGGGACATCACCTTTTTGGGCGTGGTCACTTCGTCCTCGCAAGCCAAGATTCGAAATTCCCAAGTACAAGAAATGATACAAACACGAAAAAATTCAATTTGAATTCACCAATTCGCTCGCAAACAGTTCTCACGAGCTGATCAACAGTAAAACTGTCATCAACGTAAACAGGAAATAAAAGAAAAATTCAATAACTAATATTTTCTTCAACAGAGATTCGTCCATCATTCTCACACGAAGTTGTCTCATCTTGTTCTTATACTCAAGCAAATCCTACACCGAAAAAAGTAATAAATAATTAGAAACCTCCAAACCGGAAACGGTTTTCTCTTTCTTACGCCCGGTTTCAGAAGATAAAAATCGAGAGTGCGCCCATTTTCGAGCGACACGTCTCGTTTGGGGTCCTCATTGGCCAAAAATAAGCCGTGTCCTTGTCCTATAAACACGCGATGCCCAAATAAGGAAGGTGTCGAAGCCGTAGAACAGCGAATTCAAAAGCGTGCGCAGAATCGCGAGAATACCGCAACAGTTTAGGCACGCCGTTTATAGCGAGAAAACAAGAAGTGGTAAAAAACGCGGGGGCTCGAAGATGGAAGCGCGAGGGCGCGGAATGCGACTCGATTATCTTCATCTTACCGGCCCCAGGCTGTTTGCCGATTCGCTCGCGAATCATCTTGCATGCGTCGTAGACGATCATGCTCGGTTCGAACTGCAAAGCGATAGTGTTGTCGTGACGACGAGGATTTCGCCGTTTGGAGTCCCGTAAGGGGGCCCGCTTTGCTTACTTGCACGTTGTTCTGATCGACAACGTTGATACGGAGCGCGAGAGCATTTTGGTCGTCCGACAGGGCGCAAAGCGAGTCTACGCCGGCAGGACGGAGTTTCAAACACGCATGCGTTGTAGTTAGGGTTACTCCCCGCCTTCGAATGTTCTCCGAAAGCGCTGAATTTACCTTATCTAGCCTCTGACAAGCGCATTTTCTTTGGCGAAAATGCGCAAATATGGCATTGCTTCACTGAAACAAACGCGCATCGGGCGGGGACCCTCGTACAAATAGTATACGCCAGTAGTATAAATAAAAGGCAGTATTCTTTGGCTTTGAAGCTAAAAAGACGCTGTTTTTACCTAACATGTTTCGGCAAAATTCGAAACATCGTGGGTCGTTAGGCGCGATTGAGGCACGATTCAGCCCATTTTCGAGCGCATTTACAAATCCCTACGATTTTTAAAAATTTTGAAGCTATTTATAGAGAAAACGTGCGGTTCCTGTAGTGCGTTCAGCGGTCCTAAAACTTTCAAACCGCTTTTTCTCGATTGACGTCCCCCTCAACTAAAAATACGTCAGGGCTAAAATCAAAGCTTATTCATTGAAGCTTCGATCTGCCAAATCTCAAGCTTAGACAATTCGAACTCATCTTAGACGAGCCATTTTTCTTTCACGGGGTCTCGATAGAACGATAAATGTTTACTTCATTGGCTGATTTAAGGCGCGTGCGCGACAAGGGTTACGTCCATTGTTACGCACTAGTACTCGTACATGCGCGTTTGAAACTCCGTCCTGCCAGAGATAGAGAAGGAGAGGGATATGAAACTCCGGGTCACGTGATCTATTTAGATGAGTAGAGGTAGTCAGGTCACCTGACCCTTGCACGTTCCTCGATATTTCCCTTCCTGAGAATAATTGATCCACGTCCTTCCAGTAAAGTGTCAAAATTGCTGTCCCCGTAATTCCAACCGCTTCAGTCCAGAACAATAAAAATTAAGCTACGAGGATTTCAACGTTTCAATTAACAGCATTCGACAGACAACTCTCTTATAGCACTGTAAACAAGAACACAATTTTCTGACAGTACTGTAGCTAAGCTATGACAGTCATTTAACTTCCTCTAGAGTCCTTGCAATCCATTCAAAGGCAGCCTTCACGTCATCTTCTTTAACGGGTTTTTCAATCTTTGGAGCAATCGTCGAATAGAGAAGAGAAAGGTCCAACTTTTTTAGATCCACTTTGGAGGGGTGAGAGATTTTGTCGCGCATGGAAACCAGGGTAGAAAAAATGTCGCCGTATAATGCAACCCAGCCGGCGCTGTATGGCTTTCCTTGCCACTCGGAGTAGGCAGAGGCAAACTCTTGCTTGCTAACAGTCATTTTGTCATTGTACCCCTTCGTCGCTGTAAGATCCTTTAGAAAAAATCCTTTGGCGCGAAACGGAACGATTTTATATTCAAGAGATCTGATGATTTGGGCAGCCTTCACGACTTCGTAATTTGCCTCTAAGGGAATCAGTCTTTTCTCAACTTGTTCAAGTTTCGTCTTCTCCGCCGCTAGATCTGTCTCCAATTTTTCAACTTTCGCTCTATCTTCGTCCATCTGTGTGTTCGCCGCCCCTAGATCTGTCTCCAATTTTTCAACTTTCGCTCTATCTTCATCTCTCTGTGTGTTCGCCGCCGCTAGATCTGTCTTGACTTGTTAAAGATTCGTCTTTTCCGCCGCTAGATCTGTTTCCAATTTTTCAACTTTCGTCAATACTGCACCTATTCTCTTTGTAAGTAATTTGTCCAAGGCTTCCTCACGCATTTTTGACATGTCACTGATTGCTTTCTTTCGACTCTCTGCCTTTTCCTTAAGCTGATCGATTGTTTTCTTCAGTGTCACTACCAATTTTGCTTGGTCTCTACAGTCCCTTTCCTTCTTCCGTAGCTCCTTGCGCACGTCTTCCGCTTGTCTGTTTGCTCTCGTAGCCCTGGCATTCGCTAGAGTCACATTTGCGCGCTCATTTTCGAGCTGAGCCTCATATGATTCTGATTTGGCCGTCGAATCGCCGGAACGAAGCGCAGTGATAATCCCGTTCTGAACTTCGCTTCTCTTCTTTTCAGTGCTCAGACGCTGTCCCAGCGTCGAAATTTCTTTTTCAGAAAGAGACAGCTCTTCAATAAGCAAATCGAAACCCAGCTGAACAGCTTCAACTATCTCCGAGAGCGACGATTCACAACGAATCAATTCGAGAGCTTCGTCTATCAAAGCCTTATTGCAACCAAACTCCTTGGCCTTTTGGAGAGAATCAGCCGCCGCCTTGAGCAGTTTCTGAACGTTCTCGTCGACGTCCTCGCCTTCTATCTCTGCGATGACGTCTTGCGTTTTTTTAGGCTCAGCTTCTGCCATACTAAGTAACGTAAGAAGAAAAAAATCAGCCAAAGTTTATAAACACATTTTTGGGAAAGATCTTTTTAATTAATAAAAAGTCATGCCCTCCTGTTCTTTCCTAGGGATCGAGAGTACTCATTTTATGTATGGGCTAGAATCTACGCGCATGCGCTCGCGATACGCGCATTTCGTTACATCAGAGATTACATGCCGGTACAAACTTTCCAGCGCGCACCACGCCCACCAAGCGCGCTAGTGAATCCGAAGAAGCAGCAAACGAACACCCCCGTGCAGAGTGCCGCGCAACCGACGCCAAATGTACGAAATGTGGCAAAATCGGTCACTACGCGCGAGTATGCCGAAGCGCAGCGGTTAGCGAACTGTCATCGAAGCCAGTTCAAGCCTTTCTCGGAGCGCTCGATACGGAGACAACGCCGCCGTGGGAGGTCGAAGTCCGTGTCAATGACACGCCCCTGTCACTCAAGATTGACACCGGAGCGGACGTCACGGCAATTCCAGAATCTCTCCACGAGCATCTCGGCTCGCCAGCATTAACGTCGACGCCCCTTCAAATCTTCGCCGCCGGCGGAAAGCGATTAACCGAGGTGGGAGCGTTCACAGCGAAAATGAGCGTCCGGGAGCACGAAGCCATCCAGAGTATTTACGTCGTACAACCACTACGACACGCCCTTCTCGGACGACCTGCCATCGAAGCCCTTCAGATTCTGAAGAGACCCGCCCTCCTGGAAAGGGAGGAGAAGGAGGCGATTATACACGAGATTCGCATTCGCGAACAGTTCCCTGCGCTTTTCCGAGGACTTGGAACAATGCCAGGAGAATACGTCATCCGATTACGTGACGGCGCCAAACCCTTCGCGTTGACGACGCCGCGCCGCGTTGCCCTTCCGCTCATAGATAGTGTTAAGGCGGAGCTCGAGAGAATGCAGTCGATCGGAGTCATATCGCCCGTCGACGAGCCAACCGAGTGGTGCGCTGGCATGGTAGTCGTACCCAAGTCGATTTCCAAGGTCAGAATCTGTGTCGACCTAGGGAAATTGAATGAATGTGTTAAACGAGAGCGTTTAATGCTTCCTGCGGTCGACCACACCCTTGGACAACTCCGAGGAGCCGTCGTATTTAGCAAGTTAGATGCGAACAGCGGGTTTTGGCAGATCCTCCTCGCCAAAGAATCGTCCCTGCTGACGACTTTCATTACTCCTTTCGGGAGATTCTGTTACAATAGATTGCCTTTCGGAATTACATCAGCGCCGGAGTATTTTCAAAAACAAATGCAACAAATACTCGCCGGGCTGATAGGAGTCATCTGTCTGATGGACGACTGCCTCGTCTACGGACTAAGTCAAGCCGAACACGACGATCGTTTGGTTCGCGTGTGCCAACGATTGGTCGAAGCAGGCGTTACTCTCAATCCGGAGAAATGTGTTTTCTCTGTCGACTCCGTTACGTTTCTGGGCCACGTCATCGATGCGAGCGGAATACGAAGCGACCCAGCTAAATTCAAGGCCATCGTCGAAATGCCAGCTCCTGAGAACGTTTCAGACGTTCGCCGATTCTTAGGAATGGTGAACCATCTCAGGAAGTTTATTCCTAACCTCGCGCAGCTTACGGAGCCGTTGCGAAGCTTACTGTCAAAGCGAAGCCACTGGGCTTGGAGCGATGCTCAAGTCACAGCCTTCAAGAGAATCAAAGACGTGTTAGTTTCAGAATCCGTCTTAGCTCATTACGATCCATGCACAAGCAGAAACTGTGGTGTCCGCCGATGCGTCCTCGTTTGGAATAGGAGCGGTTATTTTGCAAACGCCAGACGTCCGGCGACCTCAAACCGATTGCCTATGCCTCTCATTTAATGGACGCGACACAGCAGCGCTACGCGCAAATTGAGAAAGAAGCGTTCGCCTTAACGTGGGCGTGCAAGCGCTTCCATGATTATCTCTACGGCTTGCCGACATTCGAAATTCACACCGATCACAAGCCACTGGTGCCGTTGTTGAGCCCAGATAAGCGCCTCGACGAGCTGCCACTGCGAGTGCAACGCTTTCGCATCGCGTTAGCTCGCTATCATTTCACGATTTGTCACATCCCAGGATCAAGGATGTACCTACCCGACACATTGTCCAGGGCTCCACTTTCAAATTCGGATTGCGCCGCCGCGGAATTAACCGTAGAAGCTGTATCCTTAATTTAAAGTATCTCTTCTTGGCATGAAAATGTGGTTGGTGAAAAATTGTTCCTAACACGCGACGCTTCCATCTCCGGACCAGCCACATGGGCGTCACATTCCCTTCTCCTTGACAAGACGCTAAGTTTTACGTTCAAGGAAGGCCTGTTGCGACAGATTATTGCAGTGCTGTGCAGAAATCGCCGATTCATCCGTCCAAAGTGACATTTTTGAACTTTCCGGCATTTCTCCAGTTTCTGGATAAAAGCGAACCCTGACGACAAATTTGTTTGTATGGCAAGGAGATGGAGGAAGAAGCAAGCTCGACGCCTCCATACTAGTAATTTACAAGAATTGCTTCTACTTAGCTACACTCCGATCGTCACACTGCCATCTCATTACGTCGGCTGAAAATATGAGATGCTCGGAATGTGATAAATTCAGAAAGAGTCTTGGGATATATCACTCTCGTTGGATTCGTCGCTCTTCTGGAATGTCACACAAGTTCACAAAGAATAAAGATCTCTCGACTCCACAACGTAGCCTAAAATTTTCTCTATTGGCCCGAAAACAGAAAATGCAGTTGCAGACAATCCGACGGCTCAAAGCTAAGATAGAAAATTGGGTGAACACCACAAGCGTAGAAATTCAAAACGACCTTGCCGAAGATGTTGCAGAAACGCTAGAGAAAAATGCTGACAAGCCTTTTGACTGGTCTATGGAATGGATATTTCTATAGACATCGACTCATAAGGATTCACACGTTTTACCAAATTTCTTCATCAACTGATATGTCTTGTTCCGCAAAGAAAATCATTTTCGGGAATTTCCTATCCTTCACGTAAAATTTACAGTATCAACTAAATAAATAATAATACAACTTTTGACGTACATGGTGCTCAGTGAAGACGCGCACAGGAAAGACATTTGGCTCACAGGAGTAATTAATAAAGCGACTGACATTGCCGTACTCACAAGCATTGATGCACATACAGCCGTCCATTTGACCCTGCAACACCAATGGCACCCATAGTTAGTAGCCACAATGCAGTCTCTCACACTCACATCGACATCGAGGTCAAACAGATACGTATCATCTTTCATAAGGTTTGCTGCTTCGTCTGTAATCAATTGGCCGGCATATCTAAAACACAGGTGGTAGTATGTGACAACATTTTGCTTGTTATGGAACATACTCGCATATCATTGAGCCCATTGGAATATTTTCCTTCGCTCTAACGCCCCACCCTAAACGAACAACTCGCGATTCGCTTTTTGAAGTCCGCGAAGCTCTAGACAACTTTGAAACCTTTTGAAAGCGTTCTGAAAAGCTCGAGTCTGTACCTGCCAGTATTCACAATTAATTCTCTTCTTTTTTAGTTAACAAAATAGCGGACGAGTGCCTACTTAAATCCTTTCTGCACGACTCGGTTTGGACACTGCGACGAGCAGCTGCACTTCGGATTGCATTCAAAAACGATAGGATTTTTAAACTTTTTGATATCTGCGTTGATCTTTCCCTCCTACGCAAAGATTCGTCTATCTAGGTTAAATGCAAAAGGACGCGTATGAGACATACGGAGTCAAACCAGAGACGTCGTCTTTTGCTGCTGCGAGCACAATTGCATCCGCGTTCGATGCACAACTGTCCGCAATTGCATCCCTAGGGCAAGGTGCGAAATGTAGCTAGAAAAACATCTTTCTTGTACCTCCATGGATTCCATGCTTCGATCAATGTGCAGTCCTTTCACTTCGACGCACGACTTAATGTACACAAAATCTGACGGAGGAAGCGTGCCATCAACCTTATCAAATAGAACAAGGGGTTTATTATCTGTCTGACTACTACTGCGTCGTCTCACCTCGTTAACACAGAGAATAGGAAAAGGCTCCTGTCCCTTGGAAATATCCCTAGAGCAAACGTCGCGTAAACGCACAATGAGCAATTCTTATCTCTGACATTCTTAAAAAGTTGTTCACATAGTCGGCCATTTCCTTCACAGCGTGAGTCCTACGCATCGCCTTCGCAATCTAGAACGCCAACTCGCTTTCTTGCGAGTGCTCACAAAAAAAACGACATGATTTCACCTCGACAGGAGTTTCTTTGGCATTGTTCGCAATTGTGCAATCTGCGTTGAAACTTAGCAGATGTCTTCGTACCCAAGAAAAACAACACGTCGCGTGGTCATTTTTTCCCCTAAATCCCAAAGTAACCTAACCTGACCAATGGTCCATGTCCCAGTCGTGCTGCTATATGCCTAGAAAACCAACGGTCACCTCAGGCCCACGCGTGCTCGTTTCCCCCTTTCTACAGCGCAGTTTCGCCTTTCTTGTTCTGGCCATTGACATTGCAACGCTTTAGAAGCAACTTAACCACATCCATTTCGCACGCAGAAACGGCCCAGTGAAGAGACGTGTTTCCTTGCTACAATAAAAAAAAGACCGTTCCGTCACACAATCCATTAGGAGAATTAATTTAATTTACAAAGTCTTTGATAGTGGCATCAGCTCCATTTGAAAGAAGAAGATCGACAGCTTCTGTAGTGTCTTTCTCTCGATCCGTTGCCCAAGCGAGAGCCGTCCAGCCGTCACGGTCCTATAGAACGCAGCAATCCCACGATGGTTTTCACGGAACAACGGTATGCATGACCTTTTTGTCAATAAGTTTGGAACAGTTTTTCACCAAAAAGTCAATCATGCTAACGTCAGCCGACCCTGCAGCACAATGCAATAAAGATTTTCCCTCGTAATCCTATGAAAAATCAAAAGTGCTCCAATCAACGGCCCCCTCTTCTCATAGAACAAAAGTAATGAGCATGAAATGCTTTTCGTCTTTACCTCAAGAGAAAAATCTGCACCCTGCTCATATAAAAATTTTACAGCTGGAAGGTGATTTGCCTCAACTGCATAAAACTAGTCCAAAAAAGAGGATCTATGTATCTGTGTATCTAGGTATCTAATTCTACACTTACAACAGGTGACTTTTTCTTCGTTCGATCCAAAATATTCAAGCTCCCTTTAGCCACTTTGAAAGCAGCCAACAGTTCAACGCTCTCCTTTTTGGCTGCCGCATGTATCAATGTCCGATTGTATGAGCCAAACGTGCAATTCAAATTTACTCCCAAGTCTAGAGCACAGAGAGCAATGTCACAATATTGTTAGAGAATTATCGAGAGCCGTACCAAGAAAGCCAATGATCTTGGAAAGATTTCTATTGCTACTAGTGTTTTCAACAGCCCTAAGAACACTGATCCATGATGGTTTACTCGATTCAGAATGACTAGACGCGTTTAGAGCAAAGTAGTCACGAATGCCATTTGAATACAATAAGAAAACGCACGACTTTCTTTTCTGGACTGTCTTTACTGCATTGACCAGTGCCTCCAGACAATGATCCCTAGCGAACTGAAGAATTTGATCTAGCAAGCCTATCGTGCAAAATACGACTATTTCATTGAATGAAGATGCGATCATAGGCAACTCCCTTTTGTTACAGTCGGCAGTTTCGTCAACTTTTTCATTACATTCTTCAAAAAGGCGCAATGAAGTTTCATAGGCAAACATATCAAATCCATCCTTCAATGATCTCTACACCAAAAAATCGTATTCAAAATAGGGTCTAATGATAACAACATCTCATATGGAGAATGCATGAGAGAACAGGGGCGTTATAACTACAATGTACCAGAGGGTCTTCAATTAATAAGCGGCTGAAAAAAAGAAAAACTCTGCGCTAAATTATTATTGCTTATATTTAGAGTGTTACGCTGGCCCAGGCGACGGCGACGTATTCCAAAGAGCCTTGACAAATTTGACTTTCTTCGGCACGCGTCCCATTTCGAAAATCTCGTCGCTTTCGACCGTGGTTGTTCGCCCGCAGAGAAATCTTACCTAGAGAGAAAGATAGAGAGTAGCAGCCTATTGTTTCAACGCAAAGGAAGGCGTACTTTGTACTTGGGCTGACGAGTAGCTCGTAGAAATTTCCCCCAATACCTTTCCCCGTCTGACCAAAAGATTGCAACTCTTTGATTTTCTTCAGGCAAATTTTGCGAGCGGCACTGAATGTAGAAAATATGCTACAGTACTATAGCAAGAGCGATTCTCTTCCCTGCCCTCCCACCTTGACGTCTGCAGGTCGAACGTTGTGACTGATAGACCCGTCGTCGAATAAAACGACGTAGTACATGGCGGATTCGATGCCGACAACGTTTGCCCAAGCGAATCTTTAATGAAAGACAGTTTTGGAAGAATTGCTTACCTGTGAAGCAGTTACTCACTCTGACGCCGAATATTTGGCCGCTACCATGGCCCCTACGGGAATTGTCGGACGACTGCCATTCTCATCCTAAGAAAAATGCGCTGGGGAATGTTTTAGCGCTCCTCGGCGCCGTGATTCTCACCAAGTCGTCTTGCAAGTGTTTGGAGCAGAATAACTGGACGACGGTGTCGCTTAGACGACAGAGCAATCCCGCCCGATAAGCGCAGGTGACGTGAAACGACGCGAAGCATCGCGGCTCGGAGCACTGGACGCACGTGCCGCGACTGGGACGACCGGACGCCGTGCAGTAGCGACATCGGAGTGTCCATCGATCTTTCTGAATTGCCTTCACTTGGATTGGCTCGCGAAGTTTGTAATTGCCGAAGCGGCGGCGATTGACTGGCGTCGATGTAGTGAACCAATTGTCCGTCGCGAAATACCTAATAGATAAATGATCGATAATGGGCAATCATCCATCATCGTCTATTCTCTCACCTCCCACATCATATCAATTTAATTAAGAATCGACCATAGGTCGAATAGAACGGGCAAACCCTGAAAGGGTCCAATCCACGATCCGGCAGGTATGACCAGTTTGGTGTAGACCCCGTAGTCACCGGGTAGACTCGATCGGCACAAACTCACCTCCTTTGGAAAATAGACCTTTGACGAATCAACTAGAAAAAAAAACGAATGAGGATATTTTTCCCCGAACACCAGGGCGCGCGCGGGCGAAGCCCGCGGGCGCCCTGGTGGGAGGGGCTCTCAAACGTGATCGGCCAAAATCTCAAAGTGTTTGTCTGTCTGTCTGTCTGTCTGTCTGTCTGTCTGTCGGTATACCCTGACGTCACAATCGCACTTAGGCCAATCACACACACAGGTGCCTTTATGACATCACAGTCATTGTGATGTCATACTCTCCCGTATTTTGAACGCAATTGCTAGCAAAAAGGTGACGTCACAGTAGATAGATAGTAACCCCGGATTGTGTACAAAGTTTTCTGGAACGAGTACGTATGTAGGCATATTACATAGGCTACTGTTAGACATAACTGGCACATAACAATTGAGCTTTATTAGTAACGCTCATCGAGGGAACACAGTAAAGGAGCACGTTGGGTTTGTCGTGCTGCGAGCTGATAACGTGCCACTTGATCATGCACCCGAGGGAGGCCAGGGAAGAGTACTACTGAAGCCGCCGGTTTAGAGAAAAAATTACTTTCGCGATGCCACGCCCAAACCCGCGTTTTGCTGACTATTCGCGTGTCCGGTAAAAATCACTTCAGACTGCTGATGTACTGGAGAAAATTTCAAAACTTTTCATTGAATGAAATGTTTCCGAAATTTTCTTGTTTTCTCAAAAACGGCCGTTTCTAAGTTACGTACCTACGCTCCTTTACGTGCGTTTTTCTCGGTAACGGCACTATGAATTTTTCTTTTCAAAATGTTAGGGGGTCACTCAAAGGCAATTTTAAAATCTCATTGATAGACATTGACGAAGAAAGGCTTTTTTGCGAAAGTATTTCGTCTCGAATTTGGCTTTGATTAGAGCGATACTACCCTAACGCGCGCACGGTTAGCAACATAGAAATATTTTCTTTTACCACGATAGTATGACTGTGACGTAACAATCACTTGACCCATTTTACCAAAATTGCGCGAAGATCATGTGAACGAACACTGCTCCGTGATTGGCTGATAGCACAAATTCTTCGTTTAGGCGGAAGAGTTTCACAATCACATTTATATTACTTCCTAAACTATTTAATGACGTTTTAGTTACGTTTGCAGGGCCTTTTTGTAAAGGGGTAGGGGACTTTGAAAAATTGGAAATTTATGGTGGCGTGCACTGTAAGACCAACGTACATTAATAAGGCTCACAAGAAGAATCTCAACTAGTGAATACTACACTTATTATTTTATAACCATTATCATTTTATTGATCTTACTTATTACAACAGAAACGCGTATTATAATCTCTTAAACTAGCTACCCTCCTTGCTAACTGTATGCTCCCTCCGTTTCAAAACACTGTAGTCACCCTAAGTAAGCTAGCGTCTGAGAAAAATTTTTAGAGACAAAACAAGCTAACTTCTGACCTTCTTCGAAAGCAGATCAACTTTCCGCAATGCAAGAACGCGTTTCGAACATCAAATGATGCTGTCTCTGTGGAAAGAAAATACCGCGAAGCCACTTAGCGCACATGCGCAGTGAAAGTTGGTCCTGCTGGGGTTTTGCACTAAATGCGCTAAAAACACGCCTCCACCTGAAATCTTCGTTTTTTTTCTCTTGAAACACACCATTGTAGCGGTTGATAGGAGCATAACTTAGCATAAACAGCGCACTGGCCAATTTTCTGATTTCTTTGTTGTGACATTTCGCTGCACGGGCTGCTGACATAATCGGCTCCTGCAGCCCTCTACCAGGTCGCTGCTTTTTTTTGCAGATGCAGTTTCTTCAATGTACTAGTAAGAAGTCTCGTTATTGATTTAATTAATTAAGCCATGCGAGATCGGATTCTGAAGATGTAGACACGGGCTTGAAAATGGGAGGTGCCTACAGTTCTGTGCAAAGAATCGCGCATGATCGATTGTATTCAGTTGACTAGGACACTGATTAGTTGATTTCTGAAGGCAGTAAAATAGCCATTCAGTGAGTGGAAGACCCAACGGCGCAATTGCATGGCGTCTACTGGGGCTGCATGTATGCGGCTTATGATAGCTTCTATATTAGAGTATGTTCTTCTCTTCAAAATAATTTAATTCGTAACAAGAAAACCGACCTCTTACAACTTTTAGAAAAAAACTTTAGACTGACGACGCTATAATTTTCAAAGTAGAAAAAAATTATCATCAGCAGGCACTTCTAAGAGAAGGACGTACTCTAATATCGCAGCTTCTGTAAACTATCAATTGGGAAGAGACGCCGCGTGATCGATTGTAACCAAGTTGAAGGTATTCATCATGGCCGCTCGTTTATTAGGCTAGCATAGGGCATCTGTGCCGCTGGACATGCAGCACAGAAAAGCCAGGCATTCCTTAGTTAATTTCTTCATAAATATCGGTCAGTCAAAACGGTCATTGTGACCGATGATGTGGTTTTTATAGATAAT